>NC_134561.1:26870387-27173417 GCF_025594145.1 Primulina tabacum | reverse complement strand
ATAGATGATTGATATTTAGAATCTGAGCCGATATTGCTGTTATTCTGAATTCGTAGTTGATACAGATTGTTATATATTGTTGAGATTATATACAGTTCAAGCCGAATCAGAGCTGATTTTGAAAGTTACAGCAGTTCAGAAGTTTGATCAGAATGTTCAGAACTTGATTTCGATAAGCAGAGTAGGGTGTCAATCAGAATATCTGGTAGGTACTACTGTATTATATGTGAGTAACTGACTTGTTTGTGCCGAATATTTCGAATCTGAAATGATAGATGTTTGTCAGAAGCGCACAGTAGTCAATTCAGTATTCTTGCTGGAAACAGAAAAGATATGATAATTCGAAAAGACAGTTTTGATATAAACAGAGGAGATCAGTTGTAGCAGAATTTGTACGGAAATGTCTGAATCATCGATAGATGAAGACAGAAAGATAGAAACCAAGAGATTGGTTATCTAGATTATCGGTTCTTGAATAGAAATGGGAGTACACTTCTATGGATTGTGTGACGATACTACTGAAATCTTGACAAGACTGTGCTGTGATGTGATTATGATTGACAGATTGCTCGAATATGCCTCTATTATGTTGTACAGGAAGATGTACAGACATGATCAGATGACTGAGATTTATGTAAGAAAAGGGGTCAGATTGTATTGAATGCCAAAGTTGATTATATCATACTATGATTTTTGATTGATTCTGTACTTTTGGCAGAGTATACAATAAACTCTTTTATCTATTGTCTATAAATCGACGGATAGTCGGAGCGAACTATCCTGAGACGGGAGGATATCCAGGACATGTAGTGCTGGATTTTAGCACTAGTTGACATTATTTATTGTCACTTTGTGAATGATCGTATAACTATAGCTATCAGATGAGTATTGAGATAGCTTCAATTGCGGTATTGTACAGTGAGAACTGTAAATTTCCTTTGCATAGAGATAATATCTCGGAGATACCTGAGATTGGATCTGATAAGGTCAGAGATACGATAAAGAAAATGCAACTGATTCAGAAGAGAACGAAGACAGCTCAGAATAGACAGACTAAATAAGCCAATGTCGGACGATGACTGTTGATATTTGAGGCTGAAAGTTGAATATAGCACTGACTTGGATAAACAGAGGTGGTAGCAAATGCTGATATTGATTTGTTAGCAGCGGTTGATTGGTATATACGGATGTTGTATAGCCAGTATTTTGCGATTGATTCGATCAGAATGATTTCGAGTGGTATTATGATATTATACTTCTTGAATGACTACTCCAGTCTGGAATCAGAGATCCGTGAAAGAAAGAAAATTCAGAACGAAGACTATTCTACTGTTGAATATACAGTAAAGTCGTCAGGGCATTAGAAATGTTACTTGAAAGACAGAATCTGATATGAGACTGAGATTTCAAGATTGTTTCAGGGAGATGAGTTTTCTAAGTAACCTCTCTTATACATTTCTTTCTTATATATATCTGATTTGATTACCTGTGATTTCGGGAACGAAATCGTATCTTAGGTGGGGAAAAATGTAATGCCCGAGATTTTAGTTGATACTTTTGAGGTTATTATGTGTTATGAAAAAGGGAATGGAAGAACAGACAAGGAGAAGCGACGTTGCAATTTGAGTTTAGTGACAACAAGACACCGCACCCACGCCAGGAACCTTACCGCACCCGCGGTTGTCATTCTGAAATTTTGGTGTTGGTATAGTAGAGGCAGCGTACCCGCAGTAAGAACAGGACCGCACCTGCGGTGGATGTACCGAGACAGGACCGCACCCGCGGTCCAATGTATAGCGCACCCGCGGCGAGACGTGTGTTGTGAAGAGATGCGCCACTTGTCCCTCACCATGCAACGTGTATATATATATACAATCGATTCATTCTTCACAATTCAGAGAGGAATCGAGAAAAGGCTCCGAGGAAGGATTTCAATTTGTGATTGAAGATTTTGGAGATCCGTCCGTCCGATTTTGAATCTGACTTCAATACTAAGTTCCTATAGATGCAGGCTATAACTGGACGTATGTTTTGTTACGTTTAGACATGATTTGAAATTATGTTATTGTTTGAATCGAATATGAATCAGATATGATGTTTCTGATACAGTAGACATCGTATATTTGAAGTCAGATTAAAGAACATACTGTTTATGTAATTGTTATGATTTTCGGAGTTGATTTGATTGAGATTCGATATCAGATTTGTATTGTTATTGAGATTATGAGTTGTACCGATATTGATTATGAGTTCTGGTATTATATCTTTGATGTTGAGATTGACGGGGTTATCGAGAATGTATTGTTATGCCGTCGAAACATCAGTAGATTGATATTGATCAGATTTACTATTGATGGAGATTGTATTGTTTTATTGTATGTCAATTGACATTGATTAGATTGTATTTTGATTTGATTATTGATCAGAACAGGTTCTGAATTGAGTTATATATTGATATTGTGCCTGTTCAATATTGTCATTGCCAAATTGGGTATGGACAGATTTGAATTCGAGACTTCGTCTTCGTCAGATCGAGAAGAGAAAGGTATAAATCGATGTTAACTGGGAGATCGACTTGAGTTAGATTTAACTCGAGTTTCCCTAAACCACATACTTGTATGGTATTGTTTTTATACCTTTGTATTTTAATGATTATGTTTATTCTATTGAATTAGAAAGTAGAAAGCAGAGAACTATTTAGTGAGAGTCACTGACAGAGGGGCTAGACTATGACAGAGGAGTCACTGGCCCATTGCACATTGTCAGAATAGGGTTAGTCTTGGACAGACATGCCAAGACACTGGACGTTTGGTATATCGAGATGCTTCAGATACAGATAGCATCCTTATTACAGATTATTCGATATAGACTAGACCAAAGTCCAGAAATAAGAACGTACCGCCACTGCGACCGGTAGTAGTAGGTGGGAGACCTGTTACGTTCTTATTCACCGGGATCCCTAGATTAGATGAGAGATGAGTCAAGTCTGAGATGCCGAGTCATGAGTTGAATTACAGATTGTATAAATTATGTTCCGTAGATTACAATTCATGTTTTATTTACAATTTGATTTCGATTTGCAATGTCAGATTATGATACATGTAGTGATATCTGTTTCATGCTTTATTATAACATGGCATGTACACATTTTTTATACTGGGATTTATTCTCACCGGAGTTATCCGGCTGTTGTCTTGTTTGTATGTGTGCATGACAACAGGTGGGACATGATCGGGGTCAAGAAGATGATGAGAGAGGACAAGTTTAGCGTAGTGATTCCGGACTTGTTGTAGATATGGTTCTAACACTTGAAATCTAGTAGTTGAACCTTAGTCTAGTCTGAATGTTTATTGTACAGAATTGTATTTTTATACTGATATGTTTATTAATTAAATTCCATTACGTTCCGCCCTTGTATTGTAAAAGAAAAAATTTAGACCCTGTTTATCTTAATTGATAATTAAATCCCAAAAATGATTAAGAAGATGATTAGCGTCCGGGTCCCCACACAATATGCTCACCTGTATCATTCACACCTAGTGAGTATAAAGACTTGACACACCTATAACGTTATAACAAATACACATATATAATATGCAACAATGAAAAAGTACTGTAATAAAAATATGTTTCATGATCTTAAAATAGTAAACGTAAACATATCATAAAAGTATAATGTGTCAAAACATCTCATCATATCATCATATACTTGTTCAATTTCTTAATCGAATTTAGTTCGTTAGTTGTGACTTTCGTATCAGCTCTAATCGTATCAGCACTATTCGATTGATCCATCTATATATAACGGTGGCACCTGGCGGCGGGGACATCAGCGACAGTATTACTCATCCACTTAGCCTTGGCCTTACAGCTCATCGTATACATATATCTTCAGTCACAACCAACTCTCATCCTTCAAAACATGTCATCATTTTCATCACTTATCGAAATCATGCACATACAAAATTTCTCCTTCAAACCAAGCATGAAACGTATTTTTCATAATTTCATAAAAAAAAGTCTTGTACATGATAATATAAAAATTTAAAACATGTCAAATCGTGCTTAGGGTGATGCAAGGACTAAAAACTCGACCCCAGTGCAAAATGACCATTTTGTCCCTAGAAACCCTAAGTAACCATTTTACCCCTGAACCTCAAAATTTCGACCCGAAGCTTATCAAACTCCTTAAAACCACCTAAAACATATTTATAAGCATTTCTTAGAAGTAAACTTGAGCTCGATTCAAAACGTATGTGCTTCGTTTTAAAACTTGGACTGCGGTCCCGTTTTTAACCTGAATCAACCCGAACCTTAACAAAATTTTTCCCAACTCGCACCATGTCCTAAACCTACATGACCAACCTAGAAACCACTTATTTCAGACCACTTATGACCCTCAAGCAGTAGCCAAAAGTTTTTGGAATTTTCTGTACGTGCAAACTCGAGAACCCTAGTGCACTAAACTTGTAACCCTAACAATCATAAAATCGTCAGCCCCTTGTACAAACACAAGAAAATGTGAGAATTGAACACAAGGATGCACTTTCATGTCAAAGTTTTGCATAAAAAAACAAAACCCCAAGTTAGATAAATAAATTCTCATGCATCTACATATATTTCAACATAGTATTGGCGTGAAGGAAGAGAAAAATCGGATACATGCGTGCCTTAATGTTTTTACGCTTGAAAACTCGAAGATACGCGCGTAGGAATAGCACCAGAGGAGCGGGAGAGAAAATTGCTTGAAAGCTATGGAGTAAACCGAAGTGGCTGCTGGTTTGCTTCTGTAAAATCGACGGTGGCTGCTGATAAAAGTGATGGAGGGGGCAGCCACTTAGTGTAATTACATTTTGGGTTGGTTTAGGTAGAGTTTAAATAGAATACGCATGCATAAATGGGCCCTAATGAAAATTAAACGGATTAAAAAAATTTGAGCCCATTAAGCATTAAAATAAACCCATAAAGCCCAATTACACTCCTGAAAAATATTTCGTTTAGTTACGTTTTTGAAAATATTGCTCGAGCCCTCGGAAAGTCCCCCGATTACCTAAATTTTGTGCACCGATTAAAAATATGACCTGACGAGTAAAAATACCCACCAAGTCCCAATTTTCAAAATTCACATATGTGGGGACCCGGACGCTTATTCATTCCTTAATCGTCTTTAGGAATAATTCAAATAATTATAATAAACAGGGTCTAATTTTTTTTTTAAATACACAGCGGAAACGTAATGTAATTTAATTCAAATTACAAATTAAACATAAACATACAAATCTTGTATTATTTACTAGAATTCAACTAGGTTCAACTATATATAAGTGCTGAATCCTAAGTTGCTTCGAAGCTCGGATCTCCACGCTATCTAGTCCAGCCTCGTTCTCTTCTTGACCCTGATCCTATCCCACCTGTTGCCATGCACACATGAAAACAAGACAACAGCCGGATAATTTCGGTGAGAATTACATTCTCAGTATAAATCATGTATACATGAAATCATAAAAACAATATAAAAGCATATAACAGATATGTCTAACATGTATTCAGATTAGAATATAAATCCATATCAAGGATAAATCCTATTCTAAACATGTACCATCATCAGGAACATAAATCAATATGAATCAATATAACTGTCAATTAGACTCATGACGTCACATTTAAGACTAGACTCAATCCTAGTCTAGGGATCCCGGTTTCCAGAAGTTAGCATTCCCATATCGACCAACAGTAATAGAAAAGACTCCAGTTCTATTCACGTCGATAGGGTATCGATCACCAGTAATAGAAGAAATACCAATTCTATCCACATAGATACGGTATCGATCACCAATAATAGAAGAAGCTCGTATTCTATCCACATCGGTATAGTATCGATCACCAGTAATAGAAAGAACTCCGATTCTATCCACATCGATATAATATCGATCACAAGTAATAGAAGAAGTTATGATTCTATCCACATCGATACGGTACCGATCACCAGTAATAGAAGAAGCTCCGATTCTATCCACATCGATATAATATCGATCATCAGTAATAGAAAAAGTTATAATTCTATCCACATCGATAGCCAAACATCCGTTGACAGACTTTGGCACTATCGCCAATACACTATCTTGTGACATCGTGCAATGTGCCCGTGGCGATCCCACCACTATCAGGCACTTCTGTCACAAGATTACTCGTCTAATACCTGCTGTCTATCAATCAAGAGAACAAGTACATCAATCAAATCAATACAATAAGGTAAAGTATGTGATTTAGGGAAACTCGAGCCAAACCTCACTCGAGTTGTGCATTCTCAACTCAACATTAATTTATACCTTTCTCTTCTCGCTCTGACGAAGACGAAGTCCTGCATTCAATCCTGTCCATTCTCAATCTGGTAATAACAATACCGAATAGACACAATATCAGTATATAACTCAGTTCAAAACCTGTTCTGATTAATACTCAAATCAAAACATAATCTGATCAATGCCCATCGACATATGATATCACAATACCATCTCAATCAATACCGAATCTGATCAATATCAATTTACTGATGTTTTGACGGCATAAAATACAGTCTCAATAACCCCGTCAATTCCAACACCACAGATATAATACCAGAACTCATAATCAATATCGGTGCAATTCATAATTGCAATAACAACACAAATCTGATATCGAATCTTAATCAAATCGACTCCGAAAATCATAATAATTCCATAATCAGTCCGTTTCTTAATCTGACTTCGATTCTATGATGTCTAACATGTCAAGAACATCATATATGAATTCCATTCAATTCTGACAATATCATAATTTCAAGACATATCAAAACGTAACAAAACTTACGTCAAGTTGTAGCCTGCGTTGATAGGAACACAGTACTTAAGTCGGATTACAATTCAGACAGACGGATTTTGAACGATTGTAACTTGAAGCACCAAAATCAATTTCCTTCGGTTTCCTATTCTTTCAATTCTGAGGATTACATTTGTTATATATATATATATATATATCATATGTTGCATGCCAAAGAAACGTGGCGAGTCCTCAATCTGCATGTCTCGCGCATATGCGCGACCCCAACCGGCGCATATGCGCGAGACCTACTGGTCTCGATGCGCTGCTTCACAACTGCTGGCGCATATGCGCGCCTCAACTCCGCGCATATGCGCCAAAGGTTCTGTCTCAAAACTTTGGCTACAGGACTACTCGCTTATATGCGTGCACACAAGTCGCGTTTATGCGCGAGACCTTCTGGTCACGCACCACTCTTTCCGCACAACTCGCGCATATGCACGCCTCCATCCGGCGCATATGCGCCAACTGCTCTGCCATGCTCGCGCATGTACGCGCATTCCAGCCGCACATGTGCGCGAGTACACACCTTTGCACATATATTCACGTCTTTTCTCGTGTTTCCCGGTCCACTCCGTTCCGTCTATAATTACTTCAATTAATCAAGAAATCATCCCAAAAAAATCTCAGATTACGGTAAATACACCGAAATCAGTTCAGATTACGGTAATCAAATTCTCGGGCCTTACATTTCTCCCCCTCTAAGATATGATTTCGTCCTCGAAATCACAGGCAATCAAATCTGATAAAGAAGAAATGTATACTAGAGGTTACTTCAAAAAATTCATTCTATCAAACCATTCTGATAAAATTACTTGCAAATACTGGCTATACAACATCCGTATATACCAATCAACAGCCCATACCAAATCCATATTATCAGCTGTTATCAAATCTGTTTATCCCAGTCAAGGATTTACTCAATCTTTGGCTTCAAATACCAATCGTCACCATCCGACGTCGGCATATTAAGTCGGTTCATTCGAAGCTGGTGTTCATCCTTTTCTGAATCAACTTCATTTTCTTTATAAGATTTCTTCTTTTATCAAATTCAATCTCAGATATCACCGTAATATCATTCCCATTCAGAGAAAATCCGCAGTACTCACTGTACAATACCTGGACTAGAGCTATCTCGATACTCATCTAATAGCTATTATTGTACAATAATTCATAAGTGACAAGACATCAGGTCACTAGTGCTAAAATCCAGCACTACAGTTCCTGGATATTCTCCAGTATCTAGATATTTCACTCCAACTATCCGTCAATCTATAAACCATAGATATAAAATCATGTTATACATTCTGTCAAAAGTTTAAAATCAACCAAAAATCACGGTATGATATAATTAACTCTGGCATTCAATACCATTTGACCCCCTTTTCTGACTTACCTCTCAGTCGTCTTGTCATATCTGTACGTCATCCTGTACAATATCCATATGCTGATTTGAACAATCGTTCAATCATATTCACATCCTGGTACATTCTTGGCCCGATTTCGGTAAGTCTATCACCAGATCCATAGAAATGTACTCCTATTTCTATTAAGAAATCGATAATCCGTATAACCAATCTACTGGTTTCTATCTTCCTGTCCTCATCTGTCAGCGATTTAGACATTTCAATACAAATTCTGATAAAACTGATTTCATTTGTTTACATCAAAACTGTCCGTTCGAATTATCACATATTTCCTGTTACCAGAATAATACTAAATCCACTACTGTGTGCCTCTGACAATACCTGTCATTTCAAATTCGAAATATCTGGCACAAACAAATCAGCTAATTATATAAAATAAAGCATTACCTACCTGGTATTCTGATTGACACAATGTTCTGACTATCGAAATCAAGTTCTGAAGAATCTGATCACTGTCTCAACTGTGCTACAATCAATCAGTATACTATCTTCAGATATCACAGAATCTGAATACAATCTGTTGCAATCTAGATTCATAGCCGAACAATTCTGTATACAATAATCTCAGTTCCCAGAATATTCAATACAAATTTCAATTGTTCGATTCAATCAATCATACACTGCGAATATATCAAGATATCATAGATAAAACGAGCATAATGTCATCAGAACACTTCGGAACACAGGATTTATCAACCCATACACAGAACTGAAGTATTTCCCAGAGAAACACATACTCAGATGTAACTCTAATTCTCAGGCAGTAAGTCTTCTAACTGACATTTCAATTCTTTCAATTCCATCACGATCATTCTGTACAGAAGTCTAAAATGAAATCCATACCTGATATCAAATCAAGGCTGAAGTCACTCTCCCTCATATAAAACAAACCCGGATTTCATCTGGAACGACTATAGCAACTCTCCTGCTACTGACAAATCATTCCCAGATAGGCTCAACTTCAGTAATCAACTGAATACATAAGGAATTTCTCCATTCTTTTCGATAATCATCGAATCATACATAATACGGATATCAAGGAATTCAAAATCGAGAATCCTTACCGTATATCATTCGTTCATCGGCCATTTCAGTTCCGAATCTTACCATCTCCTGGCAAGAATCTATAATAGTTCTGTACTTGTTAGTATATTAATATCAATAATGTAATCAAAATCAGATAACACAAGTACAATACAATCTAATTAAATCTCATTCTCTTTTTACTGCAGTACGCAATATATCACAGAATTCACTGATATCAATTCCTCTCCCCAAAAGGTAAAAGGATCAATACTACAGTAATACAGACCCAGCAGATACAACATATATCAATACAACTCAGTCAAAGATAATCGTAGGGAATGCATTAGTATATATATCAATACCTATGCAACATAATCATAAAAGATTATTACCTGCCACTATATCATCACGTGTGTCCTGGGTCTGTTCCTCGATCACTACCACCAGATGATTCTGCTCCCTGAAATCTTCAGGAACCTTTCTGTGGACAGACTCTAGCAAAGTGTCCCTGCTGTTTACAGATATTGCACCTACCAGTCACTCCCTGGCACTGTTCCGCGGAATGTCTCCCTCCGCATGTCCTGCAATAAACTCCAGTATAACTCGGGCTAGAACAACTGGAGCTAGATGAACCTCTCCCTAACTTCTTGAACTGTTTCTTTCGAGCTTTCAGCAAATCTTGTTTTCCACTCGTGCTGCCGCGATCAAATCGGAGAGGGGATTGCTGTGTCTGGGGTTGCATCGCACACACCCTTCCTAATTGTCTAATCAGACTCGCCTCTGCTCTCTTCGCTCTACTCAAGGCATCAGCAAAATGGTAAGGTCGCTGCATATTCATCAATGCAACTATCTCCGAGTTCAATCCTCTGATGAACTGATCTGCTACAACTTCATTATTCC
Source organism: Primulina tabacum (assembly GCF_025594145.1). Classification (NCBI taxonomy): domain Eukaryota; kingdom Viridiplantae; phylum Streptophyta; class Magnoliopsida; order Lamiales; family Gesneriaceae; genus Primulina; species Primulina tabacum. The sequence goes on along the minus strand of NC_134561.1, from coordinate 27,163,206 downwards.
AGCTACATGAGGAGCAAAATGCAGTAGAGTAGAGAATTTAGCAACATACTCTTCAATATTCAGTTGACCTTGCCTCAAATTCTCAAATTCTGCTTTCTTGTCCTCTCGGTACGAAACTGGGAAAAATCTTCGATAAAATTCAGTTCTGAATATTTCCCACGAAATCACTGTACCTCTCGGTTCTAACATTCTTTTGGTTGTAATCCACCAACTTCTAGCGACCTCGTGTAACTGATTGGGCACCAGTTTAATTCTCTGTTCGATTGGATAATCAAGTGAATCAAACAGCATCTCTATATCATCTAACCAGTTCTCACAATCTTCAGACGTCTCGACACCACTCAGAATCGGCGGCTGAAATAACTGAAACTCTTTCAACTTTATTTCCATCTGCGTTTCTGATACATCTATCTGATCAGACGAAGTACTACCTCGTTCTGAAACTCTTCTAGGAGGCATATCTGATAATCACAGATGTTAGTAGTAACAGGAGACAATTCCGTCTCAATCCCAATCCTGATCAGCTTACCCCTGATCAAGGATTGGTTCTGATCCAGTTTCAAATAATACATATTACCAAATGAACTCAGATATTCAGGTAATATGTAGCTTAATATACAGTAAAAACATACTGAAATCTTAGCATATACAATGTAATTTCAACATTATATTCAATCAGATGCTATGTAACTTCAAGCAATAACACATAACATCATGCTAGCACACACCATGTAATTCAACATTATAATCAATCACATGCTAGCAATTACATGCAAGGAAAGAAAACTCATTCTACCCCGCTCACTCTTCTCTATCTCAGTCTAAGGAACCTACTGTTCTAGGACCTAATGCTCTGATACCACATGTTGTGGGGACCCGGACGCTAATTCATTCCTTAATCGTCTTTAGAAATAATTCAAATAATTATAATAAACAGTGTCTAATTTTTTTATTTTTTTTAAAATACACAGCGGAAACGTAATGTAATTTTATTCAAATTACATATTAAACATAAACATACAAATCTTGTATTATTTAATAGAATTCAACTAGGTTCAATTATATGTCAGTGCTGAATCCTAAGTTGCTTCGAAGCCCGGATCTCCACGCTATCTATTCCAGCCTCGTTCTCTTCATGACCATGATCCTATCCCACCTGTTGCCATGCACACATACAAACAAGACAACAGCCGGATAACTCCGGTGAGAATTACATTCTCAATATAAATCATGTATACATGCAATCATAAAAACAATATAAAAGCATATAACAGATATGTCTAACATGTATTCAGATAAGAATATAAATCCATATCAAGGATAAATCCTATTCTAAACATGTACCATCATCAGGAACATAAATCAATATGAATCAATATAACTGTCAATTAGACTCATGACGTCACATTTAAGACTAGACTCAATCCTAGTCTAGGGATCCCGGTTTCCAGAAGTTAGCATTCCCATATCGACCAATAGTAATAGAAAAGACTCCAGTTCTATCCACGTCGATAGGGTATCGATCACCAGTAATAGAAGAAATACCAATTCTATCCACATCGATATGGTATCGATCACAAGTAATAGAAGAAGCTCGTATTCTATCCACATCGGTATAGTATCGATCACCAGTAATAGAAAGAACTCCGATTCTATCCACATCGATATAATATCAATCACCAGTAATAGAAGAAGTTATGATTCTATCCACATCGATACGATACCGATCACCAGTAATAGAAGAAGCTCCGATTCTATCCACATCGATATAATATCGATCATCAGTAATAGAAGAAGTTATAATTCTATCCACATCAATAGCCAAACATCCGTTGACAGACTTTGGCACTATCGCTAATACACTATCTTGTGACATCGTGCAATGTGCCCATGGCGATCCCACCACTATCAGGCACTTCTGTCATAAGATTACTCGTCTAATACCTGCTGTCTATCAATCAAGAGAACAAGTACATCAATCAAATCAATACAATAAGGTAAAGTATGTGATTTAGGGAAACTCGAGCCAAACCTCACTCGAGTTGTGCAATCCCAACTCAACATTAATTTATACCTTTCTCTTCTCGCTCTGACGAAGACGAAGTCCTGTATTCAATCCTGTCCATTCTCAATCTGGTAATAATAATACCGAATAGACACAATATCAGTATATAACTCAGTTCAAAACCTGTTCTGATTAATACTCAAATCAAAACATAATCTGATCAATGCCCATCGACATATGATATCACAATACCATCTCAATCAATACCGAATCTGATCAATATCAATTTACTGTTGTTTTGACGGCATAAAATACAGTCTCAATAACCCCGTCAATTCCAACACCACAGATATAATACCAGAACTCATAATCAATATCGGTGCAATTCATAATTTCAATAACAACACAAATCTGATATCGAATCTTAATCAAATCGACTCCGAAAATCATAATAATTCCATAATCAGTCCGTTTCTTAATCTGACTTCGATTCTATGATATCTAACATGTCAAGAACATCATATATGAATTCCATTCAATTCTGACAATATCATAATTTCAAGACATATGAAAACGTAACAAAACTTACGTCCTGTTGTAGCCTGCGTTGATAGAAACACAGTACTTAAGTCGGATTACAATTCCGACAGACGGATTTTGAACGATTGTAACTTGAAGCACCAAAATCAATTTCCTTCGGTTTCCTCTTCTTTCAATTCTGAGGATTACGTTTGTTATATATATATATATATATATCATATGTTGCATGCCAAAGAAACGTGGCGACTCCTCAATCTGCATGTCTCGCGCATATGCGCGACCCCAACCGGCGCATATGCGCGAGACCTACTGGTCTCGATGCGCTGCTTCACAACTGCTGGCGCATATGCGCGCCTCAACTCCGCGCATATGCGCCAAAGGTTCTGTCTCAAAACTTTGGCTACAGGACTACTCGCGCATATGCGCGCACACAAGTCGCGCATATGCGCAAGACCTTCTGGTCACGCATCACTCTTTCCGCACAACTCGCGCATATGCGCGCCTCCATCCGGCACATATGCGCCAACTGCTCTGCCATGCTCGCGCATGTATGCGCATTCCAGCCGTGCATGTGCACTAGTACACACCTTTGCACATATATTCACGTCTTTTCTCGTCTTTCCCGGTCCACTCCGTTCCGTCTATAATTACTTCAATTAATCAAGAAATCATCCTAGAATAATCTCAGATTAAGGTAAATACACCCAAATCAGTTCAGATTACGGTAATCAAATTCTCGGGCCTTACAACATATAAAAAACCTAATAATAAATAATTAAAATTAATTATTCAATAAAAGCATTTTCTTGACTATCCCCGATCTCGGTTACTCATTCGAGCGCGAAATGCAACTTAAAACCCTAATGCATGACAATTAAAAATAATCCTGAAATAAACACTAGACATGCAATAATCATGCATTAATGCATGAAAATCACTAACACATATTTTAAGTAAAACCTAGATTGCATGCAGTCGGGTTACGTAGTTCGAATTTCCTAGATCTTACACCTTTGTCGAAGAATCCATAGCACATGGGCTGATGCAGGTATACCCTACTTCGTTATTATAATATATTTTTTTCTTCTTTTTTTTTACTGACCCCATTTTTTTTCTTTTTCAAATTTTTGCTTGGTTGGTGATTATATTATACGAGCTCACAAGACCCATACTGAGGCCTGGGCCAATGCCCGGAGCATGGACGACATCCTGGATCGGCACCGTTAACTGACTCAGCAGATTCGGGCTATGAAGGCCGAGCACGATGATGAGCTTCACAATGTCCGGTGCAAGTTGGAGGGTGCCCAGGACAGCCTCAAGGTAGCGGAGCAGAAGATCTGGGACCTGGAGGAGGCGGCCTATAAGTGTGAGGAGGAGGCCGAGGCCACCTGGGCTCGAAAAAGGGAGGAGTTCATCCAGTCCCCGTCGAAAAACACTGCATTGGAAAGGCCGTGGTGTATTTCGAAGAAGGGTTCAAGGTGTTCTTGTCCCAATTCCAGGCCAATAGTTATTCCGAAGCCGAGCACCCAGCTTCCTTCCTGGATTCCGAGAAAGCTCTGGATGATATGCCCGAAGAGGGTGAGTTATTTGATCAGGAGAGTCGAGGCCCGGAGGATGTGGACTCCGATTTCATGAGTGCCACATTCATGGGCTTATGTAATGTCGAGCTCATGGTTGGGCTTATGGACGTGTGCCACATTCATGGGCTTTTTTTGTACGAGTGCCACATTCGTGGGCTTATGTGGTGTTGAGCTCATGGTCAGGGTTATGAACGTGTGCCATATTCGTGGACTTTTTTTGCATGAGTGCCACATTCGTGGGCTTTTGTGGTGCCAAGCTCATGGTCAGGCTTATGGACATGTGCCATAGTCGTGGACTTTGTTTGCATGAGTTCTACATTAGTGGGCTTATGTGGTGCCGAGCTCTTGGTCGGGCTTACGAACGTGTGCCACATTCGTGGACTTTACTTGCATGAGTATAAATACCACTAGTTTAAAATAGTCTTGGAATAAAATTACTCAACATATTAGGGTACAGAAATTAATAACAGCAATAGACAAGTCAAAAGGTTAAAAATGCAAAGGATAAGTTCTATCCTTCTCTTATTTTTTTAAGCGTAATATTTCTTCAAATGTTGGGCGTTCCAGGGTCTTTTGCATTTCTTTTCTTCGCAGTCCTCCAGATAATAGGGTGTAATCCCAGCCTTCCCCATTATTTTGAAGGGGCCTTCATACTTCGGATCAAGCTTTCCCCTTTCTCCGTGGTGCTGGATCTTACTCATCACTAAGTCCCCTTCTTTGAAGATCCAGGGATAGACCCTTTTGTTGTAAGCTCGGATCATCCTTTTGCGATAGGTGTTCATCCTTACTCTAGATTTTTTTCTTTTTTCTTGCACGAGATCCAAGTCCATGGCCCGATGGTTATCATTGTCCGAGCCGTACCCCGTAATCCGAGCACTCTCTTGTCAAATCTTGATGGGCAATATTGCCTCTGTTCGATATACCATGTTGTAAGGTGATTCTTTTGTAGCAGTCCGGGCCGTGGTTCTGTAAGACCAGAGTACCCTTGGACTGCTCAGCTACCCTAAGCCTCACCTAGCCGAGCCTTCAACGCCTGTACTATTGTCCTGTTGTTGACCTCATCATGTCTGTTACCTTGGTGGTAGGCGACGGAGCTGAACAACTGTTGGATCTTCATCTCTTTACACCGGGCACTAACCTTTGCTCCGTAGAACTGCCTTCTGTTGCAGAAACAAGTCTTCGGGGTATTCCAAATCGGCATACGATATTTTTCCATAGGAATTTCAAGACTTCATTTTCTGTGATCCGGGCTAGTGGCTCGGCCTCCACCCATTTGGAAAAATAATCAATTGCAACCAACATGAACTTCCTTTGTCCCGAGCCATTGGGAAGGGCCCAACAATGTCCATGTACCACTGATCGAATGGACATGATGCGATGACCGCCTTCATGAGCTCTGTCGGCCTTTTTTCATGTTGGCATGTTTCTGACGGGAAAAAGACCTTTGAACAAGATTTCACCGACCATTACAAATCGGAGAGCTCTCCTTTTGATTTCCCTTGCCTTTCTTTCTTCTCCGGGTAGCCTTTCATGCTTTAGATATTTTTGGACATCGTACCTCCAGTATCCTTCTGTCACCTCGGCAATTATGTTCTCCAACTACTCGAGTTGAGAGACAAGCTCCCGACCCACTAGGTCTGGCTCCACGTCCCGATCAGGAGCACTGGCCAGTTTGGCTAAGCTGGTTTAATTTCTGGTTATCCGCCCTGGGGATTAACTCCAAAATGAGTTTGGAGAATCCCTCCTTGGCTTTATTCAACGCTTGGGCATATCAGATCATTTTATCATCCTTCAAGTCGAACTTCCCATTACATTGTTGGATCGTCGGTTGGGAATCCGAGTACAAGATTGCTCGAGAAACCCCCAAATTGCAGACTGATTTGAGTCGCAAGAGGAGTGCTTCATACTCAGTTTCATTATTCGACACTCTGAAATCTAACCTGGCCAAAATTCCAGTCTCCTCTCCCCATGGGGAGATAAGTACAATTCCGACACCATTTCCCGTCTAACAAGAAGATCCATCTAGGAAAATCTTTCATTGTTCCTCTTCTTCTAGTTGTACAGTTTCTGCAAGGAAATCGGCTAGGGCTTGCTCTTTTATTGATGTTCAGGGTTCATATTGGATGCATATTCATTGAGTTATGTTACCCATTTGATCAGTCTTCTTGAGGCACCCGGGTGTGCTAGTAGTCTGCCCAAGGTACTGTTGGGACCGTTATGGGGTGTGACAGGAAATAAGGCCATAATTTCCTGGCCATAATGACCAGGGCCAGAGCTAGTTTTTCTTAAGTTGTGTAATTCAGCTCGGGTCCTCTCAATGTATGACTAACAAAGTAGACCGGTTGATGGATTGTCCTTTCTCTTCTAACCCGGACCAAGCTAGCGGCTCGGGGGGTGACTGACAAATAAACCAGCAGCTCTTCCCCTCGGAATGGTTTGTTGAGAACGGGCAGCTATTTCAAATATGCTTTCAATTCCTGAAAGGCCTCTTCACTTTGTTCGTTCCACTCAAAAAATTTTGTTTTTCGGAGCACTTTAAAGAAAGGGAAGCTCCGATCAGCCAACCTAGTTATGAATCAGGCTAGGGCGGCTATCCTTCTAGTCAATCTCTGGACTTCTTGCAGATTGCCGTGGGAGCCCATATTGGCCGGGGCCTGGACTTTCTTGGGGTTGGCCTCAATCCCTCTTATCCTGACCATATAGCCTAAGAATTTTCTGGTCCAGACTCATAGTGTGCATTTGCTGTGGTTGAGCTTGAGCCAGTAACTCCAAGTATTTGAAAAGTCTATTCTAGATCGGCTATAAAGTTCTCGGCTAATTTTGTTTTAATGAGGATGTCATCATATACACTTCAATATTCTTCCATATCTGCAGCCTGAACACCCGATCCATGAGCCTTTGATAAGTTGCCTCGACGTTCTTAAGGCCGAACAGCATGATGACATAGCAGTAGGTTCCCGTGGATGTGACAAAACTCACTTTGCTCTGGTCTTCCTTTGCCAGTGGAATTTGATGGTATCCCTAATAGGCATCCAAGAAACTTAGCAACTCATGGCCTGTAGTGAAATCTACCAAGTGATCTTTTCTTGGCATGGGGTAACAGTCCTTGGGAAACTTTTTATTCAGGTCACAAAAGTCGACGCATATTCGCCACTTTCCCGAGGCCTTGGGTACCAAGACAACATTTGACATCCAAGTCGAGAAATGCACTTCCTGGATGTGTCCGACTTTTAGCAGGCTTGTCACTTGTTCTTGAATGATGGCATCTTTGTGCGGCTAAAAATGGCATTTATTTTTGATGACGGGTCGGAAATCCTTTGAGATGTTCAGTTTATGTTCCATTACTTCTCTTCAGAGCCCCGTGAGGTCGGCCACGGACCAAGCAAAGACATCCTTGTTTTTCTGTAAGCATGTTATTACTTGAACCCTTAAGGGTTATTCCAATGTTTTTGCCAATGTGCCGAACGACATATCCAGTAAATCCGAACAGTGACGTTGATACTAGCTCAAATTTGTATTCTCCCAAGTCCATCTTATCCATAGTTTCTTGAAAAGTACGTTCACCAAGCTTCCAGAGTCGACGAATAGCCGAGCCACTTCATAATTTGCTATCATTGCCCAGATGACCAATTAATCATTTTGGGGGTCGGAAACTCCGGTCAGGTCTCCCTGTCCGAATGATATAAGATGTCATGTCTGGACTTTTTCCCTGGTGATTTCCATATTTATTAAGCTTCTGCTATTTGTTTTTCTGGATCGGTTGGAGTCTATGTCAATGGGTCCCCCTGATATCATGTTTATTACCCCCCGAGGTGGGGGGGGGGGGGGGGGGGAGACATTGTTTTTGGTTAGGTCCAGGCTTATTTTGCTGTGGGGAGGGTACTGTTCGTTTCGGGGCTGGCTTTCCTTTCTTCTGTCTCTAGGATTGGGGCCTTCCCTAGTCCTTTTGGAGGGTCGGTAGTCCAACCCTTGATGGGTTAAAATGTCTTTTATGTGTTCATTCTGCTGAACAATGAGTTCTATCTCGTGACATAGGTGCTTGCACTCGTTGTGGTGTGCCCATAATCTTTGTGGATGTCACAATATCTGTCTGACCTTTGTCTCCGAGGCCCTTGATCACTTTCGCGAGGCCTCTGTATCATGTGTTTGTTTTCACATATTTGAAGGGCACTGAGTTTACTCACTTTAAGTGGGTTGTATGAGGCTAATTGTCCCAAAGGATTGGGCCGAGCTGATTTGTCCTGACGAGGAGCCGAACTGATAGGTTTAGACTTCCTGGTGATGTAATTTGGGTCCTTTTCTCGATGAGGTCGAGCAAGCTGGACTTCTTCAAAGTTGATTTACTTATCTGCTCGGGCCAGGAGCTCTTTATAAGTGCCCACCAGTTTTTTATCAATGATTTCAGGAAGACCTCCCTCGCTAGCCCCTGAACAAATGCACCTATTAGCAGATCAGACGTAGCAGACGACACTTCAATGACCACGGCGCTAAACCATCCTATGTACGATCGTAAACTCTCGTGGTCATGTTGTCTCATAGCAAAATGACTGAAAGGAGTAACTGGATGTTTCTTGCTGCTAGAGAACTGATGAAAGAAAGCGCGACTAAAATCTAAGAAGGAATTGATGTCCCCGGGTCGAAGTAAGTTGAACCACTATTGGGCCAATCCTATCAAGGTTGTAAGAAAGACTCGGCGTTTTATTGAGTTCGAATGCTTGTGGAGGAGCACGGCATTTTCGAACAGTGACAGGTGGTTTTCGGGATCTCCCTTCCCATCATATTCCGTTATGTTTGAGAATTTAAGTTCTTAAGGAGTTCTTCAGTCAGTATCTCCATTGAGAATGGTATGGCTTGGGTTGTTGGAGGGAGATTCTCGCTTCGCTTGTCTTTTTGCTGTTCGATCTCCTCTCTAAGTTTTTTCATTTCGGCGAGCTGGGCCTCCTGCTCGGAAGGTTGGGGGGGGCGGTCCCCCTCCTTTGCGCCTGGACAACACCGGCTCCACTGTGGCCGTAATCAACTGTGTCAGTTCAGCCGTAGTGAGGCTTTGGCTTCCATTACTATGATGTTCTCCATTGTTTCCGTTTGCAATATCTTCTGTGTTTACCATCTTGTCTCTTTTCTTCAATTTTCCACAGACAGCGCCAATTGATTATACTAAAATTTTACAATTGGTTCGATCTGGAGAGCGGGTCTTCGAATTTCCACGGCTGAATGGGTCGGGTCAGAATCCAGGGTTCTGCACAGACAAAAATAGGGTTAGGGGGCGCTGGGGTCTTATCCGTCGTGGCCCATCCGATGCTTAAGTCAGTCCAGGGAAAAAACTTAACGGTGAAATGTGATAGTGTCACATGAATGAGAGAATGTGAATGAATAAAATCGTTGCACATACCGGGTATTTATAGAGGAGGGTTTAGTTACCTTGTTGGCCTAGGACTCCTGCCGAGATAGAGTACTACCTGGACTAGGAGACTTCAAACACTAGAACTCTATCTTGGCGACGGCTAAGATTATTTCCTTATCATGCTAGATTCACCCGAATCCCGGATTTATCGGGACCTTTGTCTATCTTCATATCCTTTAGTTGCGTCAGGACTCACGGTTACCATCCTTTTGATGGGCTCCGGCTTTCAGGACCCTTCATGAGCTTGGACTCCTGATAGTGGGCTCGGAATTATGGGCTTGGACTCCTGATAGTGGACTCAGATCCGCCCAAGTGTACCAAATTAAGGGGCATCATAATTCTTATAATTTCTTTGAGTTTTACTCGAGCCACCAAGAAATTTGATCATATCAAATTTTATTCATATAAATTTTCTACAGATATCAAGTCATTCAATTATAATACAAATTGGCGAATATATAATATATATACACTTCATTCTTCATATATTTATATGTTTACTTAGATATCACAAAATTTTATACCTAAAAAAATTAACATAACGTAACAATAATAAATTATGAAAATTTAAAACTTTAAATGATAATTATTTTCTATAATTCAAATGATTCATAAAACAATATAGTAATATTTTATATGTTTAACATAAATCTATTAATAGATTATTAATTTGATTATTTAATTTTAATTCATTACAGAGAGCTAAACCCTCTTTAATGCAAGTATTGATTAAATTTCCATAAGTATAATTTTCATATGGAATATTAATTTCATATTTTCTTTAGACTTTTCTAATTCTTTCAGCAAATAGAAAAGGTAAACCATCTATAAATTTGGCTTTCCAGAAACTATTATTACAATCTGGTATCTCATATATTCGAGATAAAAATGTATCTTTATACTATCTAAAATCAGTAAGTGTTTTACATTTTATATTACTTATAAAGTACATTATTAATGAATAAACTACATTTTCTGATTGAATATTGTTCTCAACTTTTATTGAATTAATAATATCTTCTTTTTGGAATTGATTTAAATAATTATCCCACCAACCTTTAAGTTGGCCAGTAAATCCTGATATAATCATTTTTGCAATATTTTTATCATTATTGCCTGAAGTTTTACACACAGTACTATACATAAACATTCTGTGAGCAGTATTATAAATTTGCTTATCACTAAAACCATCAATATTCCATTCATAAATACTTTTTCCATTATAACTATTAGCAAATATATATTCTTGTTCTTCAATAAGAACATCCATGGGAGTAGGTCTATTATAATAATATTTATTCTGGGTAGGTCTGTCTACCCATTTAATTTTATTAATTTCTTCATCAGAATGATTCTCATTATTATCAAACTCTTCATTAAGAGTATTCAAATTAAGATTTTTAAATTTTTTTTCTAATAATTTTTCTATATCAGAAACAGAATATTTAAATTTAAAATATTTTATATCTGGAGGGGATTGAATAGAAGAAATAGCAATAGAAACAATATCAGTTTCTTCTTTAGACTGTATATGAACATCTAGTTTAATTTGATTAATAGCTAAAATTATTTTATCAATACGATCCTTAAGAGAAACTATTTCCTCTCCTATTATCGTAAGATATAAATTTGTATAATTCTGTTTTTCAATTATCAGATTAATATGTTTAACAGTTATACGTAACATATCATTATCAAATAATTTTGAAAAAGCAGTAAAATTTAAAATTTTATTATTTTTTTCTATAATAAAAGATTGTTGAGAAGGATAAACAGATTTTTGAATCTGTCCAGAACAAAGTTTATAATTTCTTTCAAAAATAGAAATATAATCTATAATAAATGTTTTAAAAAACCAAGGAACAAAATGAATCAATTTATTCTAGTTTTCACAATATTTATAAAATTCCGCAACAATATAATCAAACTCATCTTCAGAAAAACTTTTAAAGTACCAATTTCTGAAAGATTCCCATTTGGGTAAATAAAATTCTGTATTGATCTTTGCTCTAGCAAAAGATCCTTTAGTAAAATCAATTTTTGATTTACTATCCATTAAATAATAAAATTCATTTTTGAAACTGTATCAGTTTCTCTAACTTTTTGAAAGTTACTTTTATGAACAATATTGTTTTGATTAATGATTAATTCTTCTACTGTATCTTGTACAGAAGACTCAACATCTTCTCTTTTCTGAGAAGTAGAAACTCTAGAAGTTTGAGGAATATCCGCCATATAATCTAAAGGTGAAATAAAAGAATGACTAGATCTTGATCTAGCATAGATAGAAGATGGTAATCATCTTCTTTGTTCATTATTGAACTGTATTTGAACAGATCCTTCATTATTCTGTATAACTTGTTGTAAATCCCTATTTATTATAGGATTTCTAGGAACAGCTTGTTCAATTATCCAGTGTTCTGGAAATTCAATTTCTTCCCAATTTATAGATCTACGAGTTGTAATATTAGATATATTAAAATTAGTTTCTATTAGAATAGTTTCATTTAATTTTTTATCTATTATTTTGCACATAAGATTCAGTGTAAATAATGGTTTGTAGTAAATACGATAACAGATACATATAACTTCTGTGCCAGAAGTATAATTATATCCATGAGTTTTAATATTTAATGTTAAAGAATCTAATATATTAATATCAGACAAATATAAAGATAAATTAGGATAAACATCAAAATATACTGGACCATGAGCCAGACTAAATTGAATTATTCCCATCAGGGATTGTTTTCAATTCAAATTTCTACCATTTCTTAAAGCTGCTATGAAGCTTTCTGGTAGTCCTTTTAATGTTAAAGGTTTAAAAGCAATTTGAATTAAACCTATATGTATGAATCTATAATTTTTCATATAAGGCAAAATATCTTTATTGTTTAGCAATCTAATAACCATTTCATTATTATGAAGTGGTATTGATAATTCTGTAGTTTTAACTACCTGTTTAAAACCAATTCTTTCAAAGGTTCCTAACTTATAGATCATTTTAGATTCTATCTTAGGAATATTCCATTTATTCAATAAATTTAAATTTTCAGGTAAATCATATTCTTCATTTAAACTGTTTTGAACAGTTTCTTTCAAACTAAAAATATTCATTTGAATAAAAGTGCTAAATTATTATCCAGACTATTTCCATGGCTCTGATACCATCCGAGGCTTGGGATCAAAAAGAGGAATCTGATACGTGGCGTTGTTTTACCAAACATTTCCTTAGTGGCTTTCGCACACATGGAGGTTATTGGTTTCCAGCCTATATACCATTTTCAACTCATACTGAGCTAAGAAAAGGAAGAATTTAAATCTCAGAATAATAATGAATATAAGATTCTTATTTGGAACTTTTACAAAACATAAAAAGATTTATAAAAGATATACCAAAAAAATTAAACAACAGAGAATTTTACCGAGATCCCATAGAATCATAAATTCATAAAAATCACCCATAAACACTTTAAACGTCATCTCTCGGCTAAGCAGCCTGAAGGGCTACAACATGAATTTATTTTTCCTGGTTAAACTCGAACCTTGTGTTTACCATTTCCTGGTTCATCTTTTTACCTTATGTTCTAACCAAAGACTCTTATATTACATCAAATTCCAAAAATTTAAATAGATCTTTTATTATCTAAATCTGATTCGAAGAACAAATAAATATAAATCATGTCATAGTAAGGTAATAATTTAGCACGAATACTTTAGCCTGTCATTCAGGCTAATCTTATGAAAAATAAAAATTTAAAACAGTAAATAAAAACAGAAAAAAAAAACAGTATAAACTTACAAAGTTGTTATTAGAACTTCAAGCTTTTATTGATAAACTTCAGAAGGGTTTTTTACAAGAGAGAATAGAGGGGAGCAAACTCAACCGTGTTTTTCTAATAACATAGAAATAACCTATAAATAGATAGAAGAGCCGGACATCAAACCCCGGATTCCATCTTAAAATATAAATAGTAAAATGCTTTATTAAAGCAAATAGTAACATGGTTACAATATTCAAAAAGTAAGTGATATGCCACCCACTTTTTATCACGATATACCATGATGTGTTATTCCACCAACTCTGAATAGTGAGATTCCACTTCCAACATCTTTAATCATCCTTGATATTATCCTTTAGTGATTTCTTCAAATTTTCAAAAATATCATCTATTTGAGATAATTGAGGAATATCATCCTCTGGATCCTATGCATCATGCATTTGATTAGATGTATGAATTGATTTTCGCTGGATTCAGATGCCATATATTTATCTGACGTTGAATCAGAATATCCAATATTCTGAAAAAGATCCTTCTTCATTTCTTCAATATAAATCTCAATCATTTTATCTTTTGAATAAATCTCAGAATATTTCCGAGTGAGAATCTTGAATGGACTCATAGAGGCTTTTTTCTTTTCTTGTTGATTATGAAATTCTTTCTGATATAATGAAATTTTCTCCTCCATTTGATGAAGAGTATCAAAACCATAAGGTTTTCCAGTTTTTGGATCATCGCGTAATAATTTGTCCCAAAATTTAGTGGAACTAACTCGCCATATGCAAGGGATTCCTTCATCAGTGTATCCAAATTCTGGTTGCCATTTCCAGATCCAAGGAATTCCAAATTCCATGAAAAATAGACATAAAGTCTTTCCATCAATCCAATGTTCAGAGAAGGATTTTTTAATACTTGGGGAAACATTTAACCAAGTATTCATGGGTTTTATAAAAACCTCTGGCAAAATCTTTGCAGATGGACCAAATATCTTCCACCAGATTAGAAACCAATTTGGAACAGGATGATGAAAAATAATTTCACAAATCTTTAGAAACCATGTATGTTTCCTCTTTTTATTTTCATAGAATAGAGTTTTATTAAGACTCTCAATATAATCCCAAAAATTGAATTTGAAACTCATTTTATGACTTTCAGAATAAAACTATTTTTCAACTAATGGAGATATACCCCATTCTTCAATAGATATGATCTTCTTAATAATGAACTTTGAGAAGTTATAACTTCCTTTTTGCTGAGTATTACTGAAAAAGTGAGTTATATCAACATTTTTTGTAGATAACAGAAAATTTTCATAAAATCCTCTTTGCTTGTAAGAACCATATACATATGATGTATTGATTAGATATCTTTCCATGATAGTCCATGTAGTTTTTTCCCATTGGGTATCTTTTTCTTCTATTAGAAGAATCAATTCACGATGTTTTGTCTCTGTATAAAGAGCTGAATCATTATCATCTTCTTTGATGATATTATCATATGATGCTGAAGATTGAGAATCTGTATTACTTCTCTGTTTTTGTTTCAAAAATTCTTAAAACTCATTGTATAACTCATTATTTTGCTCACTATTACTGGCTGATGAACTGGATAAGTTCTGGGCTATTAGCCTCTATTAACCATGCTGTGCAATGATATTAGGGGGTTTTCCCCTACCACCTCGCCCTCTATAAGAGGACTCTCCTCTTCCTCGAGAATTCATATCTGTGGATAAAAACATTAGGATAAATATTCTCGAGTTAAGAAATCAGGAAGATGATTATCTTCACCTTTTTTATAAATGATTATAAAATCAAAAGGAGCTAAATGAGCCTGCCATCTTACAAACATTTGCTTAGAAACATCATGTTTAAAATCTTTATTAAACATAAATTTTGCAGATTTGCAGTCAGTTTTTATAATAAACTTTTGATTATATAAATCGTTTTGAAATTTCAAAATACATCTGACAATAGCTAAGATTTCTTTTGCTACTGTGGAATAATTTTTCTGAGCATTATTCCATTTGCCAGAATAAAATCAAATAAGATATTCTTCTTTTGTTTGAGGATCTTTCTGTTTTAAAATTCCTCCAAAACCTACATCTGAGGCATCAGTTTCAACTATTTTATCCCATTAAGGATTAGCAAGCATAAGACAAGGAAGATTTTTAACTTTTTTCTTATGTTTCTAACAGCTATTGTATGTCTTTCAGACCAAGGTAAATGATTTTTCTTTAATCTATCATATAAGATAGCAGAATCCTTAGTAAGATCTTTAATATAAGGAGAAATATAATTCAAACTTCCTAAGAATCTTTGTAACTGAGTTTTATCAGTTATAATGTTAGGGAATTTTGAACCAAATTCTATACTTCTTTGTATAGGAATTATTTTTCATTTTTCAATCATATGACCAAGAAATCTGATATTAGTTTGAAATAAAATCATTTTAGATTTTGAGATAACAAGACTATTTTGAATAACATTTTTTTAAACATATCTAAATGTTTAAAATGTGTTTTAATATCATTAGAAAACACTAAGATATCATCAATATAAAAAATTATAAAATTGCTGTAATTATAAAAAATATCATTCATAATTTGTTGAAATTCAGAAGGGGCATTTTTAAGGCCAAATGGCATTACTGTCCATTCATAATGTCCTATTGGAACATTAAAAGCATTTTTATATCTATCAGATTCTTTTACTTGAATCTGCCAAAATCCTGATTTTAAATCAAATTTTGAAAATATAATTGCATTAACTAGTCTATCTAATAAATCTTTTTTATTAGGAATAGGATGTCTAATCCATTTTAAAACCTTATTAAGGGGTTTATAATTTATTACTAATCTAGGAACTCCTCTTTTCTGCTCAAAATATTTATTAACATAAAAAGCAGTACATGACCAAGAAGATTGAAAATGCTTTATCAAACCTTTATCTAATAAAGAATGAATTTCATTTTTGTAATATACTTTAAACCTTTAATTAACTTTTCATCTTTTAATTATTTAATTATACCAATAGATCCCAATACTATTGAGTATATGAGCACTCGTGCAAAAATTATTATATTTAATAACAATTGAATAATAATAATTGAATAAATTTACGAGTATTACAAATTACAATATATTTATATATCATAGTGTTTGAGTTTTACCACAATTTTTTTTTCGTTTTACCGAATTTTTCAGTTTTGATTCTATCATAATATAATATTATTTTCCACTAAAATTTTGAAATATATACAAATGATGTTACTCAAAAATTATAGAATTCATCAATATTTGGCATCAAATATATATGAAAAAATTAACTTTTTACTGTTTTTTCTTCATTTTAAGTCTTTTGACTTTATCATGATTGTGGGGAGCCGGACGCTTATCATCTTCTTAATCGTAGTTGGGATAATTAGATCAATTTAATTAATCTGGGTCTAAATTTTTTTTTTAAAATGCGGAACGTAATGGAGTCAAACTCATATACATATCAGTATAAAAGTACAAGTCTTGTACAACATACATCAAACTCAAACTAGGGTTCAACTATTATACATCAAGTGCTGAAACCCAAATCTATGTCAAAGTCCGTAGTCTCCACTCTATATCAATCTCTCCTCATCTCCTTGACCCTGATCCCGTCCCACCTGTTGTCATGCACACATACAAACAGGACAACAGCCGGATAACTCCGATGAGAATATAATCCCAGTATAAGCAATGTAAACATGCGATGCATAAAATCATATACACAAGCATAAACATATATCAAAGAATATGAATCATAAATTTATTACACATTAGTGAATATAGATAAAACTCTCTAACTCGTCATCTCCAACTCGACTCATCTCTAATCTAGGGATCCCGGTTCCTGGACATTAACACATATATCGAATCTCAGCGATAGGAGTCGATCCGCCCCTAAGCAATATCGATATAAGTCAATAATTCAGTGTCTTGGCATATCCGCCACAGACTTGGCATATCCGTCAAAGCTATCCTATGACAATGTGCAATGGGCCGATGACCACTCTATCACTGTCTGGCCCTTCTGTCAATGACTCTCGCTCAATAGCTATCGGCTATTCTCTACTTTCTATAAATCAATAGATCAATCATATCAATGTCAAATAATTGCAATAAAATAAAGTATGTGGTTTTAGGGAAACTAGAGTCCAATCTGACTCAAGTTAATCTCCCGGTTAACATCGACTTATACTTTTCGTTCATAGTCTCGGTCTGAAGAATTGGTAGTTCTGAATTCAAGACTGTCTTTGTCAATCTGAAATGACATATCGAGAATAGTAATATCAACATTCCCTTCCCAATTCAATACTAAATCCGATCAATCTGAATCTAATTCAAAATTAACGACATAACGGCACAATCCTGATATCCCCGTCAATACAATATCAAGAGATATCAATTACAAATCATAACCAATATCCGATACAATCCAGAATCAGTCAATAATCCAAATCTGTTCAATTTCCAATTAATATAATCAGAAAATCATAACAATTCCATAATCAATCTGTTCTTCGATCTGACTTCGATTCTACGATGTCTAACATATCCAGAACATAATATAATGATCAAATAATAATTTCTCCAATATCATAATTTCAAATGATAACATAACTCAATAAAACTTACGTCCTGTTGTAGCTGTTGACAAGAGGATCTTAGAACTGTGTTCGGATTTAAATTCTGATAACCGGATCTTGCACAACCAATTTTCTAAGGTGTAAGGAAACTTCACGAGTTTTCCAGGGAGAATTCTCGGTTTCTTGGCTGAAGAAATGAAGGAAATTGTACATTTATATATATATCTCAAGCATGGTGTGACAAGTGTCCTCAAATCCCATAATTGCACTTTTGACCCCGAAGTCTTCACTATTTGCAATTTGGTCCTCACAACTCTTTTTTATTCAATTTCAATCCTAATTAATTACAAAAAAACCGTGGAATCTAATTCATCACTCCAAAATTCGTAAATTAAATAATCTCGAATTAAAATGATAAAATATCGGGCCTTACAATTATCCCCCTCTGAGATATGATTTCGTCCTCGAAATCTCAAGCAATCATATCACAGGCAACCAAATCAGAAATAACAGAAACTGAAATAGGAAACTCACATCAGTGGAATAACTCTGGGAATTCCTGTCTCATATCTGATTCAGTCTCCCAGGCAGCTTCCTCAATGCTATGACGACTCCACTGGACTTTCACAAGTGGGATAGTCTTCGTTCTGAGCTGTTTTTTCTTTACGATTAATAATCTGAATCGGCTTCTCGATATAACTCAGACTTTCATCAAGCTCGGCCTCATCTGGCTGAATAATGTGAGAATCATCAGGGAGATACTTCCGCAGCATAGATACATGAAAGACATCATGTATTCAACATAAAGAATGCGGTAATGCGAGTCGATAGGCACGATCTCCTATCTTTTTGAGAATCTCATCTGGCCCAATAAAACGTGGAGACAACTTCCCTTTCTTGCCAAATCTGACAACTCCTCTGAAAGGTGAAATCTTCAGGAATACTCGGTCTCCTGCCTCAAATACCAACGGTCTACGTCGAACATTGGCATATTTGGCCTGTCTATCTTGAGCTGCTTTCATTCTCTTCTGAATCAGCTTCACTTTTTCTGTCATATCTCTGATCATATCAGGTCCAATCTCAGGAATCTCAGAGATATCGTCCCAATAGAGAGGGGATCTGCACTTCTTGCCATACAACGCTTCAAACGGTGCCATCTCAAAACTCGTTTGATAGTTGTTGTTGTACGAAAACTCACAAAGTGGCAATGCATTTTGCCAACTAGTGCTAAAATCAAGCACTACAGCTCTCAGCATATCTTCCAATGTCTGGATAGTCCGCTCTGACTGTCCGTCGGTCTGTGGATGATATGCGGTACTCATATGTAACTTCGTACCTAGAGCTTGCTGCAAACTCTGCCAAAAGTGCGAAGTAAACCGAGGATCACGGTCTGATACAATCGACTTCGGCAGTCTGTGCAATCTGACCACTTCTCTGACATAGATTTATGACATTTGGTTATATATGTACTTCATCTGATACGGAATGAAGCATGCTGATTTGGTCAATCTATCAATCACGACCCAAATCGCATCATAACCTCTGGAGGAACGCGGTAACTGCGTTACAAAATCCATGGAAATGTGATCCCATTTCCATTCAGGAATAGACAAACTCTGTAACAGTCCTCCGGGTTTCTTTCTTTCAGCTTTCACCTGCTGGCAATTCAAGCATTTGGAAACAAACTCTGCAATATCAGTCTTCATCTGTTTCCACCAAAACTGTCCTTTCAAATCATTATACATTTTCCTGCCACCAGGATGAATGCTAAATCGACTACTGTGTGCTTCGGTCAATATCTGTTGTCTCAACTTTAATAAATTCGGCACAACAATACGATTATTCACATACAGTACATCATCACGTACATGATACTCTGATCGATGACCTGATCTGACCATTTCAATCGATTTTTGCACCTTCTGATCAACTTTCTGAGCCGCTTTAATTTTCAAAACCAGCTCTGGTTCGACTTGAATAGCATACAATCTCAGAGGCTGACAATCTGTTTCAAATGCTAATCCAAACAAACAGCCATCTTCTATCAAATTTGAAACACCTATTGTCTATAAGGACAAAGAACATACCTTACGACTTAGTGCATCAGCTGCTGCATTGAACTTTCCCGGATAGTACTTGATTTCACAATCGAAATCTTTTAGCAAATCAAGCCATATTCTTTGTCTTATATTCAATTCAGACTGTGAAAACAGATATTTCAATCTTTTATGATCAGAATAGATTTCGAATTTCTCACCGTGCAGGTAATGTCGTCAAATCTTCAATGCAAAGACAATGGCCGCCAATTTAAGATCATGAATTGGATAGCGAGTCTCATGTGGCTTCAACTATCTCGAAGCATAGGCAATGACATGCCCTCGCTGCATCAACACACAACCCAACCCTATGTGAGAAGCGTCACAATATACAATAAAATCACCAGTACCTGACGGAATAGTCAACACAGGAGCACTGGTCAATCTCTTCTTTAACTCAACAAAACTGGACTCACACTCCTCAGACCAGAAAAATGGAGCATTCTTCTAAGTTAACTGCGTAATAGGTTCAGTAATACTCGAGAAATCTTTAATGAATCGGCGATAATATCCTGCAAAACCCATAAAGCTGCGTATCTCTGGTACAGATGTTGGTCTCGGCCAACTGATAATAGCCTCAACCTTACTAGGATCAACTGAAATTCCATCACCAGATATGATGTGACCCAGAAATACAACCTGTCTCAGCCAAATCTCACATTTCGACAGTTTGGCATACAATTTCTCAACCCTGAAAATTTTCAGCACAATTCTCAGATGTTCAGCATGTTCTATCATATTATTCGAATAAATCAAATATCATCGATGAATATAATCAGAAAATCATCAAGATATTTCTGAAACACACGGTTCATTAATCCCATAAACACAGCTGGAGCATTTGTTAAACCGAAAGGCATGACAATAAACTCATAATGTCCATACCTGGTTCTAAACGTTGTCTTCGAAATATCAGAATCTCTGACTCTCAGCTGATGATATCCTGATCTCAGATCGATCTTGGATTATACAGAAGAACTGGGCAACTGATCAAATAAATCATCGACACGAGGCAAGGGATATTTGTTCTTTTCCGTAGCCTTGTTCAGTTGCCGGTAGTCAATGCAAAGTCTCATTGAACCGTCTTTCTTTCGCACAAACAGTACTGGGGCACCCCAAGGAGAAACACTCGGTCTGATGTATCCCTTGGCCAATAAATCTTCTAACTGATCTTTCAACTCTTTCAATTCAATCAGTGCCATTCGGAACGGAGCTCTAGAAATCGGAACTGTACCTAGTACCAATTCGATACTGAAATCTATCTCTCTGACTGGAGGCAATCCAGGAATCTCATATGGGAACACATCTGCAAACCCGCATACCACTGGCAAATCAGCCAATGATGGACTCGATTTCAGTAAATCAACTGAATAAACAAGGAATCCCTCCGCTCATTTCTGCAATAATCGAGTAATAGACATAGCAGATATCAAAGGAGTTCTAGATCTAGAACCTTTACCGTAAATTTTCCACTCCTCAGCCATCTCAGGTCTGAATCTAACAATCTTATGGAAACAATCAACGGTAGCTCTGCACTTGGTCAACATATCGATATCGATAATACAATCAAAATCAGACAACCCAAGTACAATGCAGTCTAAATCAATCTCATGCCCATCATACCGCAGTATACAAGATCTAACAGATGTCACTGATATCAAACATAACCCCAAAGGAGAAGAGACAGATACTACAGCAACTAGGGACTCAACAGGCAATGCATGCATAAATGCAAATCTCTCAGAAATAAATATATGTGATGCACCAGTATCAATCAATACATAAGCAAGATAACCAGAAATAAAACAGTTACCTGCAACAACATCATCAGGTGCGTCCTGAGCCTGCTCCTCTGTCAAGGCAAATACTCTGGCCTTCTGTCTAGGAGGCTGGCTAACAATCTGGCTTCCTCCTGGCCTCTGCTGTGACTGGGTCGATGGTTCTGGCTGAAAAAAATGAACAGCTGATGGTCGTCTCCCTATCTGAGCCACTGATCCAGATGACTCTGCTCCCTGGGATCCCTGGGGACCTCTCTAAGGACATACTCTAGCAAAATGTCCCCGTTGTCCCCAAATACGGCAAGTGCCAAATACTCCTCGGCACTGCTCTGTGGAATGTCTCCCTCCACAAGAACTGCAATAAGGCCCGGTATAACTCTGGCTCTGGGCAGTCTGTCGTGAGCCACTAGAACTGGATGAACTGCTTCTAGATCTCTTGAACTGTTTCCCTCTAGCTTTCAATTGATCTTTCCTTCCACTGCTACTGCCACTCTCAAATCTAGGTGTAGGTTGTGGAAACTGAGCTGAGGATGGTTGCTGTGTTCTCGGTGCCAGTGCAACATACGAAGCTCTTTTCTGTCTAACCAGACCGGCTTCGGCTCCTTTTGCTATATTCAGTGCATCAGCAAAATTGTTCGGTCGCCCGGTGTTCACCAATGTAAAGATCTCGGGGTTCAGGCCATTGATGAACTGATCAGCAACAGCTTCTTCATTCTCAGCCACCTGGGGAGCAAATCGTAGTAATGTAGAGAACTTGGCCACATATTCCTCAATGTTCAGCTGCCCCTGTCTCAGATTTGCAAACTCTGCACCTTTGTCCTTTCTGTACGACACTGGGAAAAATCTCTAATAAAATTCAGTTTTAAAGACATTTCAGGTAACATTCGTACCTCGATGCTCCAAGTCCTTCTTTGTCGTAATCCACTAGTTCTTTGTAACATCATGTAACTGGTGCCCAATCAGTTTTACTCTATGCTCATCTGTATTGTCCAATGAATCAAATAGCATCTCAATGTTGTCTAACCAACTCACGCAATCAACTGAAGTCTCAGTACCCTGCAGCGTCGGTGGATGAAATGACTGAAATTTCTTTATTAATGTTTCCATTGGTGTTGCTGTCACATCCATCGGAGGATTCGATGTACTGCCCTGTTCTGGGATTCGTCGAGGAGGCATATCTGATTATCAAAAAGATTAGTAACACCATACAACAAATTTGTTTCAGTTCAGTCCTCCTTCCGATTATCTTACTGCTGATCAAGAATCGGTTCTGATTCATTCTTAATAAAACATATTACCGTATCAAATCAGATAAATCAAGTAACATCTATTAAAGCAGTAAATCATGCTAGCAATCAAAAGCAGGAAAGAAAACTCAATCTACCCCGCTCACTAGCTTCTATCTCCGTCTAAAAGATCTATGCTCTGATACCACCTGTTGTGGGGACCCGGACGCTAATCATCTTCTTAATCGTCGTTGGGATAATTGGATCAATTTAATTAATCTAGGTCTAAATTTTTTTTTTAAATGCGGAACGTAATGGGGTCAATGTGAGGCCCGGGGCCGAAGAGGGCGGGGGGTGATCGCAGGTGCCATCAGTTGCACGGACAATGAGCGGCTCCTGGCAGGCTTCTAGGTGGAGGGAACATGAATGAACCGACCCACACGGGAATGAGAGGGATTCCGAGACTGTTCAATGTAATGGACTGTACAGTTGAAGATGGCTTAAAATATTTGATTTGTACTACTCATATCACGAAGGTGCATCTTCTTTTCGGTAGCTCATCACATAAAAACTACAAAGTTAAGCGTGCTTGACTTAGGGCAATTTTGGGATGGGTGATCTCCTGGGAAGTTTCCCAGGGTGCGTGTGAGTGAGGACATAAGCACGCTGGAAAGACCCGTCTTGGTACAGTGAGGAGCCGAAGAGGGCGGGGGTGATCGCCGGTGCCATCAGTTGCACGGACAATGAGCGGCTCCTGGCAGGCTTCTAGGTGGAGGGAACATGAATGAACCGACCCACACGGGAATGAGAGGGATTCCGAGACTGTTCAATGTAATGGACTGTACAGTTGAAAAGGGCTTAAAAGATTTGATTTGTACTACTCATATCACGAAGGTGCATCTTCTTTTTGGTAGCTCATCACATAAAAACTCCAAAGTTAAGCGTGCTTGACTTGGGGCAATTTTGGGATGGGTGACCTCCTGAGAAGTTTCCCAGGGTGCGTGTGGAAAGACCCGTCTTGGTACAGTGAGGACAGTCGTCAAATTTGGGGCGTTACAGTTGGTATCAGAGCCGACCTCTCTTAGTACGGTGTGGTTCAGGGACGAACCAAGCGGAAGCTGGTGGGCATGTGAGGCCCGGGGCTGAAGAGGGCGGGGGTGATCGCCGGTTCCATCAGTTGCACGGACAATGAGCGGCTCCTGACAGGCTTCTAGGTGGAGGGAACATGAATGAACCGACCCACACGGGAATGAGAGGGATTCCGAGACTGTTCAATGTAATGGACTGTACAGTTGAAGAGGTTTGACAACTGATCGTTCCGGCGCTGATGGTGGCACAACCCTTTACAGGACCTTTGCTCTGATACCAACTGAAACGTCTGCCCTTTTTATTGCTTTAAAAGTACTAGAAAAAATTTTTTTTTTAAATATTTCAGCCAACTCACTTAATACATGAAAATATTTTTATAACATATTTTGCCCTTTTTAAAATAAAACCTCAATCAACTAGTATTTAAAAATTCGAGTGAAATAGTCGTAAAGTAAAATCGTCTACTGTTTTACCAAACCTAAAAAGCAATAATTTGAAAGGTAAAGCCCATACTAAACCTCTCAAAATTCTCTCAAAAGCATAAATAAATAATCTTAAAAATCTTTAACTTAAATCATAAAGCATAATGCGGAAAATTGTAGCGCTGGTCCTCGGGTAGTGTGCGCCTTCAGTCCAGTCAAATCACTCATCAAGTCCTCCCTCAATACCACCTGCATCCATCACACCTAGTGAGTCTAAAGACTCAACACACCATAATCTTTATAACGAGTAATACGTAATACAGTCAACATATAATGGTGAATAATATGTGTACTTAAAATATCGTTTTCATGAAGATGTATAAACATAAACATTTTCGTAAATATTTTCATGATGCATAAAACTTTAAATATAAACATTTTAATGACATGCAAACATGAATTTCCTTTTCCTCAACATGACATGACATAAAACCTTAAACATAATCATGAACATTTCCTTTTTTTTCCTTTGTTGAATTCAGATCGTTAATTGTGACTTTTCTGTTCATGCTCATGAGGGTCGATGGATCCATCTATATAAAACCACAGTACTGGGCGGCGGGAGACACCAACAACACTCTCACCGGTCAACTGGGCCCTGGCCTATCATGATTCGAATAGAAATACGATCGTCGGGGCTCCCTCTGGGGCCTTTTCCCATAAATGGGCTCCCTCTGGGGCCTTTTCCCCTCACGATATTCCCATTCTTACGTTACCACAAAACCGTTACCACATATCCGTTACCACATATTCGCAATGATGGAAACACGATCGTCAGGCTCCCACTGGGACCATAACCCTCACGACGTCGCCAACATTAACGAATTAGTCACAATTATTTCACATCCTTCAGCATTTTTCATTCAAATCACTTAGAAAAATCATGAATAATATTTACCTTTTCCATTTTTGAAACCAAGCATGCAACATGTATTTTAAATGTCTTCCTTTAATCATAAAAATCCTTTAGACATTTAAAAATCATAAATTAATCACGAATATTTCATAAACATTTAAAAATAATCATAATATCATAAAAACAGCATTTAGGGCACTGTCATGACCTTTACTAATTTCTAGGTGTAAAAAGACCGTTTTACCCTTGGACGTGACATTTTACGTTTTTGACTTTTTTCTTGATTTCTTGACTCTAACATGTCCCACATAACTATTTAAGCTTAAATTAATTTTCTCATATTTTTATTTAGCTTAAATCGAGTACTTTTAAATTAATCTTTAAATAAGACGTATTACTGCGTTTTAATTCTGAATTAAATCAAACCTTAATATAAAATTTCCAAATTAAAAACTTAGACTTCTAATAATTATTTAAGCTTAAACCTAATTTTCCATAATTTTATAAAAGTTAAAATTAGGCGTTTCCCAATTCGTTTTTTTTAACTTAGACGTACTTCCCTTTGACTCGTATGAAGCCGAAACTTAACCAAACTTTACCCAATTTGAACCAAAGCTTAATAACACCTAAATAAACTATTTTCAAGTCAATACAAGCCAATTAAAGCCCCTGGACAGACTATGATACCTACTGAAAATTTTTGAACAAACCCTAGCCCATATTTGGTTTGATCGTAAGCTAACCTCGACTTCAGCCCCTTAGCCACATGTCCAGACCTTAGTTGACCATCCTAGGACCCTGACTAACCCCTAAGGAACCTGCTGGACCGAGCTTCCCATGCCCAGAAGCTGCAGCCTCGCAGCCGCGACTCCTTAGCCATGTGCGGCCCTCCGCCCTCTCGCGATCGTGTAGCCTTCACCCTTAGCATCGCACAGCCCCCTTCGAACCATCCTACAGTCCCTTTTCGTTCCCTTAACACACCCTCACAACAGCTAGAAACCTTGGCCCTCGTAGAGTCCTCGTCGAAGAGTCCTTGTACACAAGGACTCAATTTTCGAGCAACCCTTTCCTACCCCGTGTCTAGCCCTTGTGTCAACTTGTTTAGGACCTTAAACCCTCCCAAATTCATCCCTTCTCATAACCCTATGATGGCAGCCCCTTTATGCATCATTAACAGAAGTTTTAGAACATAAAAACATGAGTTTTTGACATGCTATGGCATAAAAACGAAAACAACTAAAAGGCCAATATATTTTCCATGCAAACATAATTAAAACATGTAATATAGTGTGATAGATGAGAAAAAGGAGATTTATGGCGTGCCTTTGCGTTTAAAACGCTCGAAATCCGAATACCGTAGCGGTGAAAGTCGGTGACGAACGGAGGACGATTTCTAGTTTTTTCTACCCTTTTCTCTTGTCAAAACCCCACCAAAAATCTACCTTGAGATGCACGGGAGTCGGGTGATCATTATTGGAAGGAAGAACGAGGAAGAAAAACGAAGAACGAAGTAGAAAAAAATCGAAAACTTAAAGAAGAAACGGCCGCCGTTCCTCAATTTTCAATTCACTTTCACGTAACTTAGTGTGTGTTTCGGTGTGTTTGTGTGTGTAGGTGTTTAGGTGTGTGCTTGTGTGGGTTTAGTTTTAATAAATAAAAAAAACAAAAAGGCTTTTTAACTTTTTAATTAATGGGCTTAATCAACACTAATTTATTTTAATTAATGATTTAGGACCATTAAAATTAATAAAATCAATAGGCTTAAATTAAAAGATTTAAAATATATATTTCCAAAAATTCCATTATAAAATACATAAAATTCCTTGGTCCCACAAATTATTTTAAATTTGACCTTAAAAATTCCATAATTCTTAAATTATTTAAAATAATTATTTTCTTAACTAAAAATAAAATTTTATCTTTTAAATCTTTAACACCTTAATCGTCTCCGGTCCTCCGTTCTGGCCAACTACAGATATTCGTCTGAAAATCATTTTAAATTATGAAATCAAATAAAATTACACAATTAATCATTTAGTCACTCAAAATAAATCATTCAAACATCAACCTTATTTTAAATAATTAAAAAAACAATTATTTAATATGATAATTTTCTCTTATTCAGCCCTTGGTCTCCTTTCCTCAATCGCAACTCGAATAAACTTTAAAAATATATTTTAATGCAACCATCTCGAAAAATATGTTTTTAACATGCAAATATGTACAAAATAATTAATTAATGAAATTAAAACATTTAATTAAAATACACAAGGAATTTAATAATTTATATGCATGTGGTTTGCGTGGACCTTAAAATTTTCGGGGCGTTACAATCTTCTCCCCTTAAATTGAATTTCGTCCTCGAAATTCGCTTACCCTTAATAACCCAAAGTTTAGACTTAGTTCTAGTATCTCAAAAATTCACACTTCCGCTGCGCTACTCTGATCAAACTTAAGTTCTACAATGTCCTTACGTCTCCTTGATCCCAATTAAATTTTCCTTCTAAATCCTTATTTGCAATTGCAACTTAGAAAAACCCATAATGACTTAGTGCTATACTATTATAACCTCGAATTTCCATTTTTCTTAAAATTTCCAAACTTAAAAGATGGATGGTCATACTTATCGTATATTATTTTCCTTATTTTATTCCCAAAATATTCATCAACTTATCAAATTTCAATCTTAAAATCCCAAACGCATCCGCTAACGCTTAGATTTTTCAAGCCTAATATCGATTCATCCTAAAAAACCCTTGATTAAAATTCATTATAACACTATATCCAAGATATCCCAAGGTTCAAAATATTCTTACAAGCCCAAATCATCGAAAATTCCTACCAATTATACCATCAGATTATCGCTTATTGCTAAACTAGTCCCCAAATTCCGTAATAATTGCAAAATAGATTCTTAATTTTCCCAAAAATATCACATTGGTCCCAAAATTTCGAAAATCCTACCATTATACCATAAGTTTTTGGTATTCTTAATTTCCTTCGACGGGTTTCCCATAACATAAATTTCGAAATTTTAAACTTATTTACCCAAAAATCATTTCCTATCACCAATCTTACCTTTCATTAAACTTAAAATCCCAATTTATACATTTTCATACTTCCCAAGATAATCGCAGTCCTTGAATAATTATCACTTATGTCTAATTCCCAAAAATTAATTCGACTAGTAACCATGAATCATAAATATTTTCTTAGAAAATCTACGTGTCTCAAAGCATTCATAATATTCATGATTAACTTATAGCCCAAAAAGTAAAATGTCAATACTAAAACCCAAAAATCATCGTCGTCCAATTCCACCACAAAGCCAACATGCGTTGAAATCAAATAATTTCTTATTTCATACCATAACACGTATAAAAATTCTAGAGCATAAAAATCATATATTATCATAAAGCTATTAAACATTAGACATAAACATATAAGTCATGTACTTATGCAGGTAACATTATAAAATCATATAAAGCATGTAAACTTACAAATTGAGGCTTGACGACTGATCTTTCCGGCGCTGATGGTGGCACAACCCTTTACAGGACCTTTGCTCTGATACCAACTGAAACGTCTGCCCTTTTTATTGCTTTAAAAGTACTAGAAAATTTTTTTTTTAAATATTTCGGCCAACTCACTTAATACATCAAAATATTTTTATAAAATATTTTTCTCTTCTTAAAATAAAACCTCAATCAACTAGTATTTAAAAATTCGAGTGAAATAGTCGTAAAGTAAAATCGTCTACTGTTTTACCAAACCTAAAAAGCAATAATTTGAAAGGTAAAGCCCATACTAAACCTCTCAAAATTCTCTCAAAAGCATAAATAAATAATCTTAAAAATCTTTAACTTAAATCATAAAGCATAATGCGGAAAATGTAGCGCTGGTCCTTGGGTTGTGTGCGCCTTCAGTCCAGTCAAATCACTCATCAAGTCCTCCCTCAATACCACCTGCATCCATCACACCTAGTGAGTCTAAAGACTCAACACACCATAATCTTTATAACGAGTAATACGTAATACAGTCAACATATAACGGTGAAAAATATGTGTACTTAAAATATCGTTTTCATGAAGATACATAAACATAAACATTTTCGTAAACATTTTCATGATGCATAAAACTTTAAACATAAACATTTTCATGACATGCAAACATGAATTTCCTTTTCCTCAACATGACATGACATAAAACCTTAAACATAATCATGAACATTTCCTTTTTTTTTCCTTTGTTGAATTCAGATCGTTAGTTGTGACTTTTCTGATCATGCTCATGAGGGTCGATGGATCCATCTACATAAAACTACAGTACTGGGCGGCGGGGAACACCAGCAACACTCTCACCGGTCAACTGGGCCCTGGCCTATCATGATTCGAATAGAAATACGATCGTCGGGGCTCCCTCTGGAGCCTTTTCCCATAAATGGGCTCCCTCTGGGGCCTTTTCCCATAAAAGGGCTCCCTCTGGGGCCTTTTCCTATAAATGGGCTCCCTCTGGGGCCTTTTCCCCTCACGATATTCCCATTCTTCCGTTACCACAAAACCGTTACCACATATCCGTTATCACATATTCGCAATGATGGAAACACGATCGTCGGGCTCCCACTGGGACCATAACCCTCACGACGTCGCGAACATTAACGAATTAGTCACAATTATTTCACATCCTTCAGCATTTTTCATTCACATCACTTAGAAAAATCATGAATAATATTTACCTTTTTCATTTTTGAAACCAAGCATGCAACATGTATTTTAAATGTCTTCCTTTAATCATAAAAATCCTTTAGACATTTAAAAATCATAAATTAATCACGAACATTTCATAAACATTTAAAATTAATCATAATATCATAAAAACAGCATTTAGGGCATAACCTTTACTAATTTCTAGGTGTAAAAAGACCGTTTTACCCTTGGACGTGACATTTTACGTTTTTGACTTTTTTCTTGATTTCTTGACTCTAACATGTCCCACATAACTATTTAAGCTTAAATTAATTTTCTCATATTTTTATTTAGCTTAAATCGAGGACTTTTAAATTAATCTTTAAATAAGACGTATTACTGCGTTTTAATTCCGAATTAAATCAAACCTTAATATAAAATTTTTAAATTAAAAACTTAGACTTCTAATAATTATTTAAACTTAAACCTAATTTTTCATAATTTTATAAAGGATAAAATTAGGCGTTTCCCAATTCGTTTTTTTAAACTTAGACCTACTTCCCGATTTTGACTCGTATGAAGCCGAAACTTAACCAAACTTTACCCAATTTGAACCAAAGCTTAATAACACCTAAATAAACTATTTTCAAGCCAATACAAGCCAATTAAAGCCCTTGGACAGCCTATGATACCTACTGAAAATTTCTGAACAAACCCTAGTCCATATTTGGTTTGATCCTAAGCTAACCTCGACTTCAGCCCCTTAGCCACATGTCCAGACCTTAGTTTACCCTCCTAGGACCCTAACTAACCCCTAAGGAACCTGCTGGACCGAGCTTCCCATGCCCAGAAGCTGCAGCCTCGCAGCCGCGACTCCTTAGCCATGTGCGGCCCTCCGCCCTCTCGCGATCGTGTAGCCTTCACCCTTAGCATCGCACAGCCCCCTTCGAACCATCCTACAGTCCCTTTTTGTTCCCTTAACACACCCTCACAACAGCTAGAAACCTTGGCCCTCGTAGAGTCCTCGTCGAAGAGTCCTTGTACACAAGGACTCAATTTTCGAGCAACCCTTTCCTACCCCCGTGTCTAGCCCTTGTGTCAACTTGTTTAGGACCTTAAACCCTCCTAAATTCATCCCTTCTCATAACCCTATGATGGCAGCCCCTTTATGCATCATTAACAGAAGTTTTAGAACATAAAAACATGAGTTTTTGACATGCTATGGCATAAAAACGAAAACAACTAAAAGGCCAAAATATTTTCCATGCAAACATAATTAAAACATGTAATATGGTGTGATAGATGAGAAAAAGGAGATTTATGGCATGCCTTTGCGTTTAAAACGCTCGAAATCCGAATACCGTAGCGGTGAAAGTCGGTGACGAACGGAGGACGATTTCTATTTTTTTCTACCCTTTTCTCTTGTCCAAACCCCACCAAAAATCTACCTTGAGATGCACGGGAGTCGGGTGATCATTATTGGAAGGAAGAACGAGGAAGAAAAACGAAAAACGAAGTAGACAAAAAATCGAAAACTTAAAGAAGAAACGGCCGTTGTTCCTCAATTTTCAATTCACTTTCACGTAACTTAGTGTGTGTTTCGGTGTGTTTGTGTGTGTAGGTGTTTAGGTGTGTGCTTGTGTGGGTTTAGTTTTAATAAATATAAAAAACAAAAAGGCTTTTTAACCTTTTAATTAATGGAATTAATCAACACTAATTTATTTTAATTAATAAATTAGGCCCATTAAAATTAATAAAATCAATAGGCTTAAATTAAAAGATTTAAAATATATATTTCCAAAAATTCCATTATAAAATACATAAAATTCTTTGGTCCCACAAATTATTTTAAATTTGACCTTAAAAATTCCATAATTCTTAAATTATTTAAAATAATTATTTTCTTAACTAAAAATAAAATTTTATCTTTTAAATCTTTAACACCTTAATCGTCTCCGGTCCTCCGTTCTGGCCAACTACCGATATTCGTCTGAAAATCATTTTAAATTATGAAATCAAATAAAATTACACAATTAATCATTTAGTCACTCAAAATAAATCATTCAAACATCAACCTTATTTTAAATAATTAAAAAAACAATTATTTAATAAGATAATTTTCTCTTATTCAGCCCTCGGTCTGCTTTCCTCGATCGCAACTCGAATAAACTTTAAAAATATATTTTAATGCAACCATCTCGAAAAATATGTTTTTAACATGCAAATATGTACAAAATAATTAATTCATGAAATTAAAACATTTAATTAAAATACACAAGTAATTTAATAATTTATATGCATGTGTTTTGCGTGGACCTTAAAATTTTCGGGGCGTTACACATATACACAAGCATAAACATATATCAAAGAATTTGAATCATAAATTTATTACACATTAGTGAATATAGATAAAACTCTCTAACTCGTCATCTCCAACTCGACTCATCTCTAATCTAGGGATCCCAGTTCCTGGACATTAACACATATATCGAATCTCAGCGATAGGAGTCGATCCGTCCCTAAGCAATATCGATATAAGTCAATAATCCAGTGACTTGGCATATCCGCCACAGACTTGGCATATTCGCCAAAGCTATCCTATGACAATGTGCAATGGGCCAATGACCACTCTATCACTGTCTGGCCCTTCTGTCAATGATTCTCGCTCAATAGCTATCGGCTATTCTCTACTTTCTATAAATCAATAGATTAATCATATCAATGTCAAATAATTGCAATAAAATAAAGTATGTGGTTTTAGGGAAACTAGAGTCCAATCTGACTCAAGTTAATCTCCCGGTTAACATCGACTTATACCTTTCGTTCTTAGTCTCGGTCTGAAGAATTGGAAGTTCTGAATTCAAGACTGTCTCTGTCAATCTGAAATAACATATTGAGAATAGTAATATCAACATTCCCTTCCCAATTCAATACTAAATCCGATCAATCTGAATGAAATTCAAAATTAACGGCATAATGGCACAATCCTGATATCCCTATCAATACAATATCAACAGATACCAATTACAAATCATAACCAATATCCAAAACAATCCAGAATCAGTCAATAATCCAAATCTGTTCAATTTCCAATTAATATAATCAGAAAATCATAACAATTCCATAATCAATCTGTTCTTCGATCTGACTTCGATTCTACGATGTCTAACATATCCAAAACATCGTATAATGATCAAATAATAATTTCTCCAATATCATAATTTAAAATGATAACAGAACTCAATAAAACTTACGTCCTGTTGTAGCTGTTGACAAGAGGATCTCAGAACTGTGTTCGGATTTAAATTCTGATAACCAGATCTTGCGCAACCAATTTTCTAAGGTGTAAGGAAACTTCACGAGTTTTCCAGGGAGAATTCTCGGTTTCTTGGCTGAAGAAATGAAGGAAATTGTACATTTATATATATATATCTCAAGCATGGTGTGACAATTGTCCTCAAATCCCATAATTGCACTTTAGACCCCGAAGTCTTCACTATTTGCAATTTGGTCCTCACAACTCTTTTTAATTCAATTTCAATCCTAATTAATTACAAAATAACCGTGGAATCTAATTCACCACTCCAAAATTCGTAAATTAAATAATCTCGGATTAAAATGATAAAATCTCGGGCCTTACAATGATAATTTCTCTTACGAAAATAGTTCCACTTATTTTTCACCCTAGCTTTCAAATATATATAAACATGCTGCTAAAAAATATATATAATTCGTCAATTTTTTGTGTCAAATATACCTGGTAAAATTTAAACTAAGTGATTTTAAATCATAAAACTAATTTTTTTAAAAATAAAGTATTAGAAAAGTAGAATTTTATATATACCATTGTCTAATGTTCTAAACAAGTGCAACAATTGTGTCCATCATAGATAATATCGACAAGTGAAGAATAATAATTAAGCACAATGGCATGATTACTAATAACATCATGAATAACAATTAGCAATAATAAATAAAACGCAAGGACAATATTATCTGAACAAAATCAACTCACTCTTCTTCATAGAATATTAAATTTTGGACAAAAATACAAAATAAAAGTTGTTACTCATGTGTCATAGTATCCCTAGATGGCTCTCTTTTTCGGAATAATCACCGACAATACCGTTTTTCGAGTCGGAAGTACCTAGAATGAAATTTGCTACTGTTTGGACCGGAATCCAATGACGACTTTTGAATTTTGAAACAAAATCGAAGGTAACTAAAGGTTACACCTACTGACTGAATTTCGGCCACGCGTGGCATTTGAGGACACGGAATTTCAAAGAAAGAAACATTTCAAAGTGTGAAAGATTCAGCATAGGAGTGTTAGAGTAGATGTCCTGTAAGACAACTGTTGGCTGGGGATTTTATTGACTCAGGTGTAATAAAAAATCTTTATTTTAATATAATTTACTTTTAATGGTTTCGTTTTACTTTATCAGTATACCCATGCAATCAGCATAGATAAAAGTCCTTGATTATGCTTTAATACAAATGAATCGTAATTCGATGTTGAAACTCATTTGTAAACACTGCATATTCTAAATTCGTTCCTAGTCGATTCAGCCGCCTAAAATAAGGATAAAGGCCGCTTGAACTCGAGACTAGCATAAGTGATGTTGTGTAATGCGTTTATTGATAAGGGCATAGAGATGTCCAAACAGGCAGATGGGTAGTCATATGATGATTATACCGAACAACCCTCCCTCGTACTTTCCAAGTGGTTATCATTCATCGAGAGGATAAGTCCGTGGTTATGATTGTACACCATTAGTCCTTACGACATGGGACAACACTGAGGCTCTATATGTTAGGGCTGTGCTTTGACTCGTTTACCGGCTCCAGGAGAGTCATCAGGTGGTGAGGTTGGGTACAGTTGCGACACATATAGGAGCCAGTGCATTGTAGTCGGGGATTCACCGCTCACCTACGGGTGTGGATATCCTATATGATCTGATGAAATAATAGTGCGTGGAATATCTGGCCAGAGTATGAGATGTACGTTGGAGAAAGAGTTCTCCAATTGTACACGCGATGCCACTGTTATATGTGTCACATAGTTATCGAATTATTATGCAACCCTCGATGAACCAATGGTTGCAGATTCGATCGGGATATATGAGATGAAGGAACCGTACTGTACGCTAATCATAATCGACTGGTTCTTGCAGGCACTATCAGTGATACCTAGGGAATCATGGGGCGATTCTACTAGAAGCTCTTACTATGATTCGATGGGTTTAATCAGAAATATGATTTCTGACATTCTCATGATCAATTGTTGATATATAGAATATGGCAGATAAGGGTAAGCCCGAATAAAGGATTATGTCCTGAATCATAAAGAGTTGTGAACCCATGGCTAGCTTTATCCCTGAACCATTGAAGGTCACACAAGCACTGGATCGTTTGTTCTCGTTGAGAGAATACATTCAAGGAGTGGAATTTATATTATGATATAGTAAATTCAAGAGTTGAATTTATGATAATTAAATTTTGAGAGAATAAATTCAAGAAGTTGAATTTATATTATAATATAGTAAATTCGAGGAGTTGAATTTATGATAATTAAATTTTGAGAAAATAAATTCAAGGAGTTGAATTTATGAGATAATAAATTCAAGAAGTTGAATTTATGAATTTATAAAATTTGGGAGAATAAATTCAAAAAGTTGAATTTATAAAATCTGAGAATTTAATTTATTAAACTAAAAAATTGGGTTTATTTATTAAATTTTGGAGGTGGTAAAATTCAAGGAGTTGAATTTATAATTTAAATAATTAATTCAAATGTTGAATTTATAATCGATTTAATCTATTAAGCTCAAAAGTTGAGTTTATTAAATATTAAATTAAAATTGGTGCAAAGTATGTTTAATGGGCTTGTAGGAGTACAAGTCCAACATACTAATAATTAAACTTCTTAATGGACTTTGATTAATTAATTAAACTTGTTGGACTAGCCCAATTAATTAATCAAGCCCGTTAATGTTAATTATGTGAATTAGGTCATGGATTAATTATAAAAGGTAATAATCAAGCCATAACCCTAGCCACCATCATAGTGATTTTCAAAAAATCACTCTCATCCTCCTCTCCAAATTTCGGCCACTTCTCTTCGGGAAAAGTTTGAGCCTTCTCTCAAACTTTGATCTCCAACGTAAAATCTCTTCTAATTTTTCTAGTGCAAATTAGAATATGATCAAATCATCTAGTCGTGGACCTGATTAGAAGAATAAAGAAAGGAGTTCTTGAAGAAAGTTCGTAGGGATTCATCAAGAGCTATATCTGCCTATACCGGATTAGTTGGAGCCAAGTGATTTTATTCACCAAAGGTATAATATTCTAACGCCCTATGAATGTTTGAATATATAAAACCATACCAGTGCTCAAACAAATATTTTGATTGTCAAAATAAAAATAAAATTTTAAAACTTCCGCTGCGTTTTGGGCACGAGAAACCGAGATCCAACAAGTAGAGCACTGGACGTCGCAAAACCGCAAGATCGAAGTCGAGTATCTCGAGGATTCAAATCCCTAACTAATGAACTTGAAAATTTAGCTCAAAGAAGCTCCATTTTATGTCCTAAATAAAACAAAGTTGCAGTCAAGAGAAGAGCTAAAAGATTGGACAAGGTTATTTATGCAAAAAATAATTTTTAATAAACCAAGGTGGCTCTTGATTGTGGATGAAATTTTACTTACTTGGGCATCAAGGTTTTGGCCAAGACCACCTCTAGGAGTACCACAATTCAGTCTATAAATACTTGCAAGCCATTTCAAAAATCCTTGCGCCAAATTCTCTAAAATCACTCGCAAGCTTAGGCCATTTTAAGCCAAGAAGAGAGGCTACATTCGCTCATTGTAGTGATGCCCGTGTTCGACCCAAGTGTACCTAAGTATCGGTTAAGTTCGAATCGTACATTTGAACCAAGAGTAAGTGGACTTGTGTATTGTTTTAAAGTTCGATATGAAACGTCAACTACTCGTTTTGCTTTAAAAAGACTAGAATTTTTTTTTTGCCAATTAGATTCGGCCGAAATAATACATATACATATATATACTTTAAAATATGAGTCGTAGCATTTTAAAAATAAAACAACCAACTATATTTAAAAATCAAAGAAAATAGTTTTAGAACATAAAATCGTCAAACGTTTTCAACTCCTAACTTAACAATGTTTCTAAAACTAAAAACCTCTCAAAAACCACTAAAAAGCATAGTCAAAGTCGTAAAAATATCCTTAACATAAACTTAAATCCTAAATCATAAACATAATTCATAAGTAAGGAAGAACAAGCACTGGTCCTCGGGTTATGTACACCTTCAGTCCAGTCAGATCAACCATCAAGACCTCTATTATCATTATTATCATATTCACCTGTATCGATCACACCTAGTGAGTATAAAGACTCAACACATCATGTGAAGGACCTAAAACTCCTTTCTTGAAAATTTGCGGAAAATTAAAAATTTTCTTTTTAAAAGAACTTAAATGGCCTCATTCATAAAATCACTGGTGAATCAAGTTCAATATTTCAAAATATTGCAGCGGAAGAAAATTAAGTTTGCCAAAAATCACAATTTAAAAATATCCAACAACTGATAAAAATTGTTTGCGGAATAAAATAACAACTGCTGCACTGAGGTCCTCGGGT
Source organism: Primulina tabacum (assembly GCF_025594145.1). Classification (NCBI taxonomy): domain Eukaryota; kingdom Viridiplantae; phylum Streptophyta; class Magnoliopsida; order Lamiales; family Gesneriaceae; genus Primulina; species Primulina tabacum. The sequence goes on along the minus strand of NC_134561.1, from coordinate 27,125,407 downwards.
GCCACTATTGCCGACCCAAGCTGGCTCACTGGTCCCCGCCCTCGGCCCTGGCCTCATCAGTACCTACAACAATCAAGTCTAGTGAGCCTAAAGACTCAGCATGCATATATCGCAGGTAACGAGTAAAAATCTGAATTTAAAATATGCATGAGTTAACATATCCTGTCCTGAGGCATACTGAAAATAATCTGTACTGAGCAATTATAATACGTGCATAATTGAACTGGAAATCACTGTAAAAATATTTGCTCCTTGGAGCCTGTACTGAAATATTTGGTAAAATTTTCTGTTGAGATTATGTTTTACGCCTGCGGCCACTGCACTAAGCTGAACTGATCGGTAACTGGCTACCGGGGAGGCTGAAACTGAACTGAGCTGGCCGGTCACTGGCGATCGTATAAAATAACACTCCCACATAGTGAATGAACCACAAGCCATATCGCATAAATCTCAAAAAAAAATATCATTTTCTGTTTTCATGCACGTAATATAATTAACTGACGTAATGAAAAATCCTGTAAATTTTACCAACTGGATTGGATTGGATCGTTCCCAGGCTCGCTGCAACCTAACTGTGCCATGAAAAATATGCAATAGCTTAAACTTGACCAACTATGCAATTTACGTTCAAAAGATGCGACTATGACGCCTAATGACTTCGCATTTAATCATGAATCCGGGCCAACCTGAACCGACACTGAACCGACGTATAGTCATGATTAAAATACGCTGAAAAATCATAAAATAATGTTCCTAAAATGATAGGGTCGAAATCTAGGTGGAATGGAGGCCAAAACACGAAACGCTCTTTCGAGAGTCAATTTGGCACATTGCACCGTAAATTCTCGTACGACCTCGAAAATGATCCAAATGACAAACGGTCAAAAACATGACCTTCCCAACTCAATGAGGCACTGTCCAGTCCAAGGCCATGGGCTAAAAGCCAACCAAGAACTCGAACGAGCCTCTGAACCGACACAGCAACTTGCTGTAATTTCCAGCAGCTGCGCAACTACAAGACTTGCGTTGGTTTCGAGACTATCGGCCATTAGGGGCGTGAACCACCGACCAGAGACTCTTAACAACATCCCAAGGAATGATTTGAACCATGGCTAAGGGCCCTAGGCCAGCCACAATCCGCATCACACCATAACTCAACCGAAGGGTCCAACCGAGAGCAACGTGCATGCGTGTGTAGTGTTTTGCTTAGATCGATGTCTTGCGTCGTTCTAGTGGCCATTTGATTGACCATGGCACGATCTAGACATAAAGGGGAATGGTATGAACCGTGGCTATGGGCCACAGGCCAACCAAGATCCATACCAAGCAACAAAAGAAACGAAACCATATGCTGAAAAATGGAAGGGGCCGAATGGGGAAAGGGGCTGTTCTTGTTGATTATTTAAAAACCGATGAGCCATGGACCAAGCCACCAAAAGGGCAACTTAGTCACGTCTTATAATTGCTAGGGAAGTGATCCAACCATGGCTATAGGCCCTTGGGGCAGCCAAGATCAGATCCTTCCTCCATGACAAGAAACTGAATTTTTCGAACAACATTTCTGCACCTATGGGGACTTGCTTTCATTCTGAATTTCCAGCAAGCATGGGGCTGGTTTGAATGGACCAACATGGTCCTAATGCATCCTACTACATGTATATAAGCCGCCTTGGGAGCCTGGAGTCGATCCAATACCTGAAACTCACAAAACAAAAGAAACCGTGAAGCTTGCCAAGGAAATCGAAAATTCTGCATGTGGTTTCAAAATGTTTTGACATGGATCTCGATTTTTGCTTGAATAAACATGATCATGTACTGAAAAATAAATGATAATATGACTTGATTGAGGTTTAGAAAGAATCTAGACATGCCTGGTTTCGTTTCGAAAGAAAACGAACGAAACGACGACGACGCGGCACGGAGGAGATGGAGCGCTTCTCTTGTTCTTTCTAGTTCTTGATTTTTCTCCCTTTCTCCCTAGCTGTTATTCACGTTTTTTCTACTGAAAATGGGTCTGATTTCGGTGGGGAGGGAGTGTGATGGAGTGGTTATGAGGGGTGAGGAGGATGGTGCAAGATATAAGGATCATATCAAGACCAAGTCTTCATGCATTTGAATTTTGAATTTTGAATTGCTATCAAATGATCTCTTGGGTGATTCTAGACTATAGTGGCCGATTTTATCATGCCAAACAAGGGTTAGGATAGTGGTCTAGTATTAATTAATTAAGGTGGAAAAATAGCTAAAAGAATTAGCATGCTAATCAACCAAGAATGGGTCAAAGGTGAGTTGGCAAGTCCTAGTTTGTTCTTCTAGGGGTGTGGCCGAAAATGCATGATAAATGGTAGGGGGAAAATTGATTATCTAGTAATTTAATAACCCTTAAAAGCCTTACTAATCCTTTAATTAATTTAGTGAACTAACCCCTTAATTAAGTAACTTAAATGAGCTCATTTCTTAATCACCTCCAATAATTAAATTAAAATCCTCAACTAACTTAAATAATTCCTTAAACTTATTTTTAACTTAAATGAACTTACTTGCTAGCTAAATTAACTTCTGGAAATATTTCTCGAATCTTAAATTCTATCTCAAAACTCCAACTCCGGTCCGGCCTCACTGAAGTAACTGAAATGCTAAAAATCAAACTACTGAACTGAAATAATAAAATAATTAACTTCAAACAATTGCATTTAAAATAATCATGCAATGAAGTCAATAAAAATCTAGAATTATGCATGGCTTATACGTCTACTGACTTACGGGTTCTACACATCATAATCTTGATAACAAATAATTCGTATACAGATCATATACAACAGTGAAAATACTTTTACGTAAAATAATATTTTCATGATAATGCATAAACTTAAACATAAACATTTTCATATCATCGTAAACTTATCCATATTCATCATAAACATATTCGTTTTCATCATATTCATATACGTATACATTTTCGTTGAATTCAGATAATTAATTTTGACTTTCGTATTCGTATTCGTATTCGTATTGGGACAATGAATCCATCTACATGTAACCACAGTACTGGGTGGGGGATATCAGCGACACTCTCACCCGTCAACTGAGCCTTGGCCTACGTATTAACATATCATAGTATCTGCTTATTAGTCACAATTACTTAACTTCCTTCAACATTTCGTATTTTCATCACTTATAAAAACTAAACATGCATATAATGTTTTTCTTTTAAACCAAGCATGCAACATAACTTTTAGCGTTAATGATTCATCATAAAATTCCATAATCATTTAAAATAATCATTTTAGTATATAAAATAGCATTCAGAGCACTTCCATGACGTTTACTATTTGTACGTGTAAAATAACCGTTTTATCCCTAGAAGCATAATTTTTCGTATTTATCCTTATACCTCGAAACGACATCCCAAATCATACCAATCTTAACATATAACCTTAAAACACTCCCATAAATATTTCTTAGGCTTAACACTTAGCTTTTCGATAGGTTCCTCGATTCGTTTTTAAACTTTGACGTATAACCCGGTTTTGACTTGTATGGACTCGAAACTTAATTAAACCTTACCAAACTTGAACCAAAGATTAATTACCCATATTCAGCCCAAATCAAACAAATTATAAGCCTTGAATAAGCCTAAACCATTGCTGGAAAATTCTGCTAATTTTTGGAAAACCCTAATCTATCCTACCATGGCTTCCTTCAAGCCTAGGCCATAACCATCATGTCCAGACCCTAACCAACCATTCTATGACCTAGACCTCACCCTAGGGACCCTACTGGAACTAGCCTAAAACTCCTACCACCTCCAGTCCTAAGCCGCTCCCCTTCATGCACTATACGCCCCAAAAACGATGTGCAGCCTATGTTACCCATGTCCAGCCCTTGCACCGCCCATCTAGGACCATGACTAGCCTCCCTTAGGACCCTTGAACACCTCCCAAACAGCAGCAAGCAGCCTCCCTTGCCTAGAATGAAAAACGCAAACCCTAGCCCATAGAAACCCAATTTTTGTTCATCCTCTTACCCAAAATTTTCCAGCCTTTAGATGTATACCTAGGGACCCTTAAACATGTGGAAAAACATCCCTTCAAGTACCCCTGCCATGACATCCCATTTGTGCATCATTATGAAGAGTTTTTTTAAAAAAACTCTAGTTTTATGCATAATAAGCCATAAAAACGAAAATACAAGGTAGTATTTCATATTTTTCATGCAAACATGCATCAAACATATAATATGGTGTGATAGATGAGAAAAAAGAAGATTAAGAAGTGCCTTTGCATTTAAAAAACTCGAAATGTGAATACCTTAGCGGAGAAAGTCGACGACGAATGGAGGACGATTTCTATTTTTTTTCTATCCTTTTCTCTTGTCAAAACCCCAACCAAAACCCACATTGGGATGCACGGGAGTCGGGTGATCGTTGTTGGAAGGAAGAATGATGACTAAATTCGAAGAACGAATGGATAAAAAAATCAAAACTTTCCTTGCCCAAGAGAGATGTGTTTCGGCCCTCCACTTCAAGAGTTATGCGAATGTGTGTGTGCGTGTAGGTGTGGGTGTGTGTCTAGGAGTCTTTTTTTATTATTATTAATAGTTTAAAAGAATTAATAAAATGCTTCTTTAATCACTTAATTAATTGGCTTAATTAAACATAACTTTTTAAATAATAAATTAGGCCCATTAAGTGTTGGGGATCGATAACGTGTTTAGAGAGGGGGTGAATAAACTCTTTCTTTTGTTGGACGATTTTGCAAAGGGTGCTAGAATCCTGTTAGAGATTATGGCTAATCTTGTTCGAATGTAAATCTAGCAGATCACAATAATAAGTGCGGAAACGATCCGATGGAGTACGGTGATAAACAATAAAACATTAGGCAATTGAACAGTGGTTGTTTCTGGAAGTTCGAAGACAAAATTTTATATGTCTCCCCTTCTTCTGTTTCCAAAAGGTATCACTAAAAGACTTGGATATTACAGTACAACACTTGTACACACCCACTTCAGTAGGGCTTATCCTTAGCGTACTGAAACTCTTAGTTACACAACTCAGTAAAACGAATACAACAAATTTCTGGAAAAGACTCTTTCCCATATTACTAACTCTTCTCAATAAGATATAGTAAAGTGTTTAGCTTGAAGTGATTTCGAAACAGCAGCAGCACAAAATGATCTCAAAAGATCGGACATAGATAATAAAGCGTGTGCTGCTTTTCTATATGTTGAGCTTGAAGATAAGTAGTTGATGATAGCTCAAAACTCACGTTGGAATAATCGTTGCGTGGATAAAGTTAATAACGTTGTTTTCTATAAATTATTGACCTCTATATATATAGAAAAATTTGAGTCCAATGTCTATAATCAAAAACAGCTTCCGAAGGCTCCTGAGTAAAATCAGCTTTAATACCTTAAAAAGGTCCTGCAGAAAGCTTCAGAGAAATTAGTCTTGTTACATACCAAAACTAGTAAGGAGCGATAAATTTCTTTGTACAACATTAATGGTGCAATTAATACTAGTACTAGGTAAAGTAACAGTAACATTTAATACTCTAACGATTCAAACAAAAGACGTTAAGTTAGCTTCTGCTTAAGCTAAGTTCTGTTTTTAAAGCTATGTTCTGCTTATGGTTTTCTAAGCAGTTTAAGTAATCAAAGAGTACTGCTTTTGTTAATGCGATACGAGAGCTTCTGCTTTTATACTGTCTTCTGATTATAGCTATCGCGACCTACTGGTTTTGACTCTCATCAGCACAATTAAATTAAGTCTAAAAATTTCCCCCTTTGTGGTGATGCCAAAACCTAGAAGTTAGTAAAAAACAATTATAACAATTAGCAGTTCGCAATTGTAACAGAGTAGTCGACAAGTGAATAGTCGGTAAAACAGAGTTCAAAAGAGTTTAATCATATGTTGGAAACTTAATTTCGGTTGTTTGACAAAATAAGTGATTAATTTATTTGACTAATTGATCAAGTATCTTAAAGTAAATGAACTACATAAATCCACTGACAGTTACCTTACTGAAGATTAATGCACAATTTATCGAAGGCAACTGAAACCAGCTGAACTGAACTTACGAAGACAACTGACTGATCAGTTGATATATTTAGTTGTGAGCTTATCAGTTGATCATTCAGCTGTACACGCCATCAGTTGTTGAAAAGGACATTCAATCGACAACAGTACAAAGCAGACTGCAACTCGTAATGGAACGCATTTTAGAGCATACAGTGTACGAATATCAGAGGAATATTGACGTGGCAATCAACAGATATATTGATTCAAATTATATTTAATGTCACTGTTGAAGAAAAGCCTATAAATAGGTGAGAAGAGTAGTTGAGCAGATAATCGATCTATCTATTCTCTAAAGCTTGCTGTTACCCTACTGAATTTATTGCTCTTACTCAAAAAGCAAAACACACACTTATCTGATTTGTTTGTAGCATTTGAGGCTATCTTTAGAGCTTACAAGTACAAACCGTTTTATTGTTTATTTGATCTTAACTAGATCAGTTGTGGTAAGTTCAGTCGAAGAACTGTGAGATATTTAGTAAACTAAGAGTTTCAGTTTTGGCAGTGTTAAGTCCAAACTGAAATGGGTCTGTACAAGTTTTGTATCGATCAAAGTCTTTTAGGCATAGTTTGGTACACATGATAGGATAAACATTTGATATATAATATAAGGATAAGTTAATGATAAATAACATGTATGATATTATATTTAATTTTGGTATGATTTTAAAAAGAGTGATTAAATTTGTAAATTAGATTGTAATGACAAAATTAACCTTATCATAATAAATTTTATAATTTCAAAGTTGTTGTTTTAGTTCATATTTTTTATCTGTTCATGCGCCGATAGCGCTTACATGATTTATTTATTTATACCTAATTTTATATATTATATAATATGATAATTGAGTCCTTGATTTTGTGAGTTAAGTCAAATATCAATTTTTAAGGTTAATCGAGTGATACTAATAATTTTATTGATATTTATAAAAATTATTTATATAATTATCTCGAATTCATTTACATAATTATCATATTATATAATATATAAAAATAAATAAAAATATTTATTTGATTTTAATTTCTACATACTAGCATAGATTTATAAAATTCATTTATAAATTGAGGGCAATTAAGTCATTTGTAATGTATTCTATCATTAAATTAAAATTATCACACCTAATAGAAGGGACATTTTATCCTTCTAAAAAATTATTTATCAAGGGCCCATGATATTATCATGAGCTTTTTAAAAAGGTATCAAACATTGGATAAGGAGGATTATTTATCAATCTCTCCCTTATCCCATGTATCAAAATATTCCTTAGTACATATCCTATCCTTGTGATAGAAGGGGTGACGTAAGAGTTATTTCAATATCTGAATATCCATAAATCTTTTGTTGTTACTACTTTAGTTATTTATTCTATCTTTCAGTCAGTTTATTTCCGCAACTGTTATCAGTTAAACTGATTATCATTGACTGAAAAGATTCCCAGTTTCAGTTTGTCACAGAACTGACACTTCATTCGAAAAGATTCTAAAATCATGAGTGTTTACTCAACCCCCTTCTAAACACATCTCAACCAATCAACCGATCCTAACAAGTGGTATCAGAGCAGTTGAATATTCTCTCAGAATACTCTTATTCACAAAACTGATAAACATTTCATCATTCAATTAAATACCGATGTTTTCCAGAGAGTATTTTGACTACTGGAAAATCAGAATGCAGGCTCATTTAGCTGCACAAGATGACGACATGTGGTATGTCATTAGTGATGGTCCCATGAAGATCCTAAAAAAAAAACATATACAGCAGTTGCCATTACTGATGCGGCACCTCATCACATAGAAAAGCCCATAGAGGAATGGACAACTGAGGATAAAAGGAAAGTCAACCAAGATAATGTGGCTAAGGATATGTTATATAAAACGTTGGATAAATTCACTTTCAGCTAAATCAAGATGTGAAAAACTGGCAAAGAGATATGGGAGAAACTGATTCAGCTATGTGAAGGAAACGAGCAAACAAAAGAGTACAAGCTATCAGTCGTTGTTCAGAAATTTGACAACATCAAGATGAAGGCTGGAGAATCCATGCACAAATATGATGAAAGGATCAGTGGTATTATCAATGAGCTGAATGCACTTGGAAAAGTGTATTCGAACAAAGAAGTGGCACTGAAGGTGGTCAGAGGTCTTCCCAAAGAATGGGATGCCAAGACCATGGCAATGTGAGAGTCAAAGAACCTTAACAAGGTCGAACTTCATGACTTGTTTGTTGTTCTAAAGGCTTACGAGTTTGAACTAAAAACCAGACAAGGAGAACCTTCTACACTTGCTGCCACAACTGCTTTAACTGCTGTCAGACTGGAACCAACTGGTTCAGTTGACAAATCTGTTGATCAACTGAGCAATGATGCCATGTCATTGTTTGTCATGAAATGTGGAAGGTTTATGAGGAGGAATCAAGGAAAATTCAAGAAGCAATATCAGAAAAATCAGTCCAAAAAAGAATCCTATGCTTGCTACAACTGTGGCAAATCTGGTCATTTAATAGCAGACTGTCCTAAACCAAAGAAGGACAGTCGAGGATCCACGGAAAAAGAAAAGAAGCCCTATGAGCACAGAAAAAGGACCAAGGATGAAAAGAAACATGAAGTGCTTTTGGCTGAAGAAAGCAAATCTAAGTGGACTGAAACTGACATTGATAGTCAAAATCATAAAGCCAAATCAGTTCAAGTGAAGATGAAGAGGAAGTCAAGTGCTTAATGGCAGATGATTCTGAACTGGAGTCAGCAAGTGAACAGGTATTTGACTTCAGCTCTACTGATTCAATCGTGAGGAACTCATCACCACATTGCATGACATGGTAAATGAGTATCACAAACTTTCTCAATCATTTGAGAATGTTAGAACTGAGAAAACTGATCTCAATGACAACAAAACAAAAACTGATGAGTCAGTTGAACTGTTGAGTCTAAAAAGGGAGATTGCACAGCAAAAAGCTGAAATTATTGAAAATCAAGCTTTGATATGTCAGTTAAAAACATAAATTTCAAAACATACTGAACTGATTCAAGCTTGGAACAAGTCTTCAGTTGCACTGACTGAAATGCAGAATTCACAAAAATCAGTTGATGATAAAACTTGTTTAGGCTTTAACAATCATGATGAAAATTCTGCAAGCGATACACAACCAAGGTTGAATGAAAATAAATGAAAGTACATTACCTTTGTAAAATCAACTATGGTAAATAAATTCTCAGAACCTAGTAAACTAGCTGTTCAATTGACTGAAAGTAAGAACAAAGGCAAATTGTATGGAATTGGATATAGCTCTGAGAGTTCAAATGATACAAGAAACTGGTCACCTAACGATTCAGTTACAAAAATCAGTACTCAAGGAATGACTATTACAATTACTACAACTGCGAACCAGTTCAGAAACGATATCAAAAGAATATTCAGTTGAAAAAAGATACAAATCATATTGTTTCATCCTCACATCACACAAATATTGCCAAGAATTCGAGAAAAACCATTTGGAACACAGCAACTGGGAAGTCAGTTAGACTGGTCCAAGTCTGCGTTCCTAAAGAACTAATCAGTTTAGCACCCAAATGAATATGGGTACAAAAATTATATATACTGTGTGATTGCAGGTAACAGGTACAAACAAAAATCAACTTTGTATCTAGACAGTGGCTGTTTGCGGCATATGACAGGAGATGCAAATTTGCTATCTCAACTGATAAAATATATTGGACCAAACATCAGTTTTGGAGACAACTCCAAAGATAAAACTGTGGGTAAGGGTAAGCTTATCCATGGTAACTTTACAGTTAAAAATGTTTTGCTAGTTGAGAATTTGAAGTATAACCTGATAAGCATCAGTCAATTATGCGACAATAATTTCTCAATTCAGTTTGACAGACACAATTGTTCAGTTAGAGACTCAACTGATGAGGTCATCCTAACTGAAAATCGTTGAGAAAATACTTACAAAGTCAGTTGGACTGAACAACCTTATGCATCAGTTTGTTTCATTGCTTCCAATCTAAAAACTAGCTGCGGCATAAGAGGTTGAACAACTTAAACTTTAAATCTATTGCCTATCTGAGTAAACATGATCTTGTAACAGGTTTGCCTAAAATAGATTTTTCAAAAGATAAAGTTTGTTCAGCATGTCAGTTTGGTAAACAAATAAGATTTTCATTCAAAAACAGAGGTTGCAAGTAAGATTTTAATTTAAAAACAGAGGTTGTAAATCATCTTCCCGATGCTTAGAACTTTTACATATGGATTTTTTTGGTCCAACATCAGTCATGAGTTTAGGGGGAATGAAATACACCCTAGTAGTTGTGGATGACTTTTCAAGATTTACTTGTGTTATTTTTCTCAAATCCAAAGACATAATTGTTGCACAACTGATTAAGCTCTTCAAAAGACTTTTAAATAAAAAATCAGTTGGGATTGATCGAATAAGGTCTGACAGAGGGACTGAATTCATCAATCAAAATCTTTCAAATTTTTTGGAAAATATTGGAATTAAGCATGAGCTCTCAGCAGCTAGAACACCTCAGCAAAATGGTGTAGCTGAGAAAAGAAATCAGACCCTTAAAGAAGCTGCCAGAACAATGCTTGCTGATTCTAGTATTTCTCAAAGGTTTTGGGCTGAAGAAGTAAACACTGCATGTTATACTCAGAACAGATCAATGATTAATAAGAATCATATGAAAACACCATATCAGATCTGGCATGGAAGACAAAGTGTGTTTTTTTATTTTAAGATATTTGGCTGCAGATGTTTTATTCTTGATAATGGTAAAATTATTTAAAAGCCTTTGATACTAAATCTCAAGAGGGAATATTTCTTGGATATTCTTCAGTTAGCAAAGCATATAGAGTTTTTAATAAAAGTTCTTTAAATGTTGAAGAATCTATTCATGTAGTTTTTAATGAAACTGTAATAACTAATAAGCCAACTGATCCAGTTGAGCTAGTTGATCGATTTACACAGATCAGTTTGGAGGATGAAAATGAAGAAGAAAATCATATCAATAGAAATATCCTTCAAACACCTGAACCAGAAATACTAGATCAATCAGTTGAACAGGAACCTGCTCCTGATAATCAGTTGGTGGAGCAAACAGATGATATTCAGTTACCAACTGATACAGCTCCAACTGAAACTGAAAACATTCAGTTGCCAACAGAAGCAATTGCTGATATGGAAGCAACAAATACTGAGATCAGATGGAAGAAATCACATCCTGAAGAATTGGTGATAGGTAATCCATCCAACCCGGTAAGAACAAGAAATCAAATGCTTAATTTGTTCATTCATTCTGCTTTTGTCTCACAACTGGAATCAAAGAAAACTGACAAAGCTCTTGCCGATCCTAACTGGATAAATACAATGCAAAAAGAGCTAAATCATTTTACCCATAACAATGTCTGGAACTTAGTTCCAACACCAGTTTGCAAAACAATTATAGGTACAAAATGGGTATTCAGAAATAAACTGAACGAAGATGGTTCAGTTGTACGCAACAAAGCAAGACTTGTCGCACAAGAATATAGGTAGGAAGAAGGAATTGACTATGATGAAAAGTATGCACCAATTGCAAGACTGGAAGCAATCAGAATGTTCCTTGCCTATGCATCATTCAAGAACTTCAAAGTCTATCACCGAATCTTGTAAGAAGAAGAAATATGTTGGAGTTAAAGCTCCACTTATCACTATCACAAGACCAACTCCTTTGCCGTTGGCAAGACCTAAAGGAGTAGTGATTCGAGAACAAGTGGACTCGACAAGGTCAAGACCGAGCATTTCTCATGTTCTAACTGAATCTAAGGGCAAATAGAAAATGATTGAAGAGCCCAGACCAACCATCACCATTCAAACGCACATTGACCTCATTTGGAAGGAAGTCAATGAATTTTTTGAAGGTAAACTCAGAACATATGAAGAATGGGTAAAGTTTAGAACTGTTGTGTTTGCCAGACAATTACGGAAGAAATAAGTTTTAAATAAATTCATTGCCTTGGAAACACTTGTTCTTAAAATGGTCAAAGCTGCCACGGTAGTTCAAGCACTTGAGAGAAAGAAATATTTCTTTGATCAGATACGAGCAACGAAACTGAGTCAGTTGAACGTTTAACTACGTCAGAACTACGATTCCACCAGCCCAAATGCTCTTAATGATAAAGCAGTTCATGACCAACTGGACATGGCCTTGTTACCTCTGCAAATGGATATCGAGAATTGGGAAATGGATCAAGAACTTATTATTCCAGAAAATTCCCAAGATCTTTCTTCAGATGAGCTAGATGATCAATCATCTCAAACAAATCATCCATCCAAGGATCCAAGTGCAGGCTTGTGGGGACCCGAACCTAATTCATTTTCTTAATCATCATTAGGATCAGTTAATTAATCTGGGTCTAAAATTTTTTTTAAAAAAAATACATGAGTAAGCAGCAACATATGATTATCAATCTGATATAAACATCGAAAGTAAAGTACAAGTCTTGTACAACATATGTTCAGATCAACTAGTGTTCAACAACTACACCAAGTGCGGAAAATCAAATCTACGTCTAAGTCCAGATCTCCAAGCTAATCTTGATCTCTCATCCTCTTCATGACCCTGATCCTGTCCCACCTGTTGTCATGCACACATACAAACACAACAACAGGCGGATAACTCTGGTGAGAAATATATTCCCAGTATAAACAACATATACATGCAATCATATAAAGAGATATAAAAGCATGAAACAGATATCAATAACATGTATCACAATTTGAAAAGACATGAATCAATATAAAACAGTAAATCAATTCTCGACTCATAGTCTCTGACTCGACTCTTCTCTAATCTAGAGATCCCGATTCCTGGACATTGGGACCCTATATCTAATCTCAGCAATAGAAGTCGATCTGCTCCTAAGCAATATCGATATAAACCAAATATCAAGTGTCTTGGCACATCCGCCAAAGACTTGGCACCTCAGCCAATGACTAGACACATCCGCCCATGACTCAATACATGCTTTGCTATAAATCAATAGACTAAGCATATCAATCTCATGAATTGCAAACATCAATGCAATGAAATAAAGTATGTGGTTTTGGGAAACTCAAGTCGGATCTAACTCAAGTCTTATCTTCCCGCTTCAACATTGATTTATACCTTTCTTTTGTCAATTTGACGAAGTCGAAGTCTCGGATTCAAAGCCTGTCAATACTCAATCTGGCAATGACAATATTGAGAGTACAATATCAATATACAACTCCATCAATACTGGATATAATCAGAACTCAATCTAATTCTGTTTTGACGGCATAACAACACAATCTCGATATACCCAGCAATACAATATCAGCAGATACAAATCATAACTCAAAATCGATAACAAACTCAATCTGATATCAAATCTGTATAATCCCAATCAAATTCAATCTGAAAATGATAACAATTTCATACGTATCCGTTCTTCAATCCGGTTTCGATTATACAATTACAACAATCTCAGGAACAGATAATATCAGTCATATCAGGATTTCTTCCATAACATATTTTAAAATCATAATGAAACATAATAGAACTTACGTCTGTGTGAAGCCTTTGTCGAGAGGAACACAGTACTCAATTCAGATTGAAAATCAGACGGACGGATCTTGCGCAAGATTCAAATTTCAAAAAGGAAAGCTTGAAACTCTCGGGAGCTTCTCTTTATTTCTTTCTTGCTGTCCAACTGAAGGAAGGAACATGCATATTAAATATGCATGTCAAGGACCAAATGGCTTAATCTTTGTGCAACACGTCTCGCGCATATGCACGACCTTCCTCGACGCATATGCGCGAGAGCTACTGGTCTCGGCAATCCAGATTTCCTCTGCTCGCGCATATGCGCGTCCTCTCTTCGCGCATATGCGGGAGGTTCTCTGCCATGCTCGCGCATATGCATGCATCCTGTCGCGCATATGCGCGAGGTTCTCTGCCTGCCTCGCGCATATGCGCCCTGCTTGGTCGCGCATATGCGCGAGGGGTTCAGTCCTCGCACATCTCAACTCACATGCTTTACCAAATCTGGTCCCGGAGTAGTCCGTCTATAATCACATCAATTCATAATCAATAATCGTAGATTAACAGAATAAAAATCTCGGGCATTACATTTCTCCCCCTCTAAGATCTGATTTCGTCCCCGAAATCACAGGCAATCAAATAAGATATCAAATCGGATACAAGAAGGAGATATAAAGAAGCTAAATAAATAGACTTACATCAATGAAATAACTCTGGGAATTTCTGTCTCATGTCTGACTCAGTCTCCCAAGTAGCTTTTTCAATGCCATGACGACTCCACTGAACTTTCACAGGCGGAATAGTCTTTCTTCTGAGTTTTTTTTCTTTACGATTGTAATGCCCGAGATTTAATTAGTGTAATCAGACGTTGATTAATTGACATAATTGAGGTTATAGGAACTCAAATGAAGAAGCAGGGCATCGTTACAGTATAAGCCAAGATGTTGGACCGAACATCTGGCACCCGAGCGGTAGAAAAGAACCGCCCGAGAGCCAATAAGCTCATTGGACAGAATGTTTGGCGCCCGAGCGGTAGAATATTACCGCCCGAGCGCCAGGAGATGATCGGCTGAGTATCTCGACAGAAATTGCCGCGCACGAGCGGTAAGTTTTAACCGCCCGAGCGCCGAACAAGCGCCTGGGCGGAAATTCATGACCGCCCGAACACGAGACGTGCAGCATGAAGAATTAACCACTTGGTCTCTACATGCAATATATATATATAGCAATGTTCATTTCCTCTTCAGAATTGCGAGAAAAGGGTCGTGGGAGGTTAAGAAATAATCCTTACGCCTTTTTGATATTTAGATTTGTGATTGGGGAAGATCCGGACGTCCGAATTGCAATCTGACTTCAGTACTGTGTTTCTATCAACGCAGGCTACAACTGGACGTAAGTTTTGTTACGTTTAGACACGATTTGAAATTATGATATTGTCAGAACTGAATAGGAAATATATATGGTGTTTCTGATATAGTAGACATCGTATAATTGAAGTCAGATCGAAGAACAGACTATGTATGTAATTGATATGATTTTCAGAACTGTTATGATAGAGATTGTACAGAATTGAGAGTATGATCTGTGATTGTTGAGAGTATGAATTATACCAATATTGATTATGAGTTCTGGTAGTATATCTGTGATGTTAAGATTGACGGGGTTATCGAGACTACATTATTATTATACCGTCGAAACATCAGTAGATTGATATTTATCAGATTCAATATCGATTGGGATTGTATCGTACTTTGTTGACATTGATCAGATTATGTCTGGATTTGAGTATTGATCAGAACAGGTCTTAAATTGAGTTGTAAATTGATATTATGCATATTTGATATTGTCATTGCCAGATTGGGTATGGACCGATTGGAATGCGAGACTTCGTCTTCGTCAAACCGAGAAGACAAAGGTATAAATCAATGTGAATCGGGAGATCGACTTAAGTCAGATTGGACTTGAGTTTTCCTAAATCATATACTTGTATGTTATTGCTTTTCATACCTTTGTATTATTTGAATGAATATGCTTTGGTTATTGATTTATAGAACAGCATAGTATAGCAGATAGCTATTGAGTGAGAGTCACTGACAGAAGGGCCAGATTAGGACAGAGTTGTTAATGGCCCATTGCACATTGTCAGAGTTAGAGTTTAGGTAGATATACCTAGTCTTTGGCAGAACAGCCAAGACACCGGACGTTTGGTCATATCGAAGTGATTATGAGTAGAGCAACTCCTATCACAAATATTCGATATAGATAGGGCCAAAGTCCATAAATAAGAAAGTACCGCCACCACGATCGGGGAGTAGGTGGGAGATTGTTGCGTTCTTATTTAGATTGGGATCCCTAGATTAGAAATGAGTCGAGTCTGAGTTTAAGAGTCACAGAGTGTGATTTCTTATTTGATATTGAATTATGTTCCAGATTGCGGTACATATTTAAAGTATAATTGATAGTTGATATCGATTCATGTTTCTGATTTAGATACATGTTATGTATATCTGATTCATGCTTTTATATTGTTTATAGGATTGCATGTATACTTGATTTATACTGGGAATGTAATTCTCACCGGAGTTATCCGGCTGTTGTCTTGTTTGTATGTGTGCATGACAACAGGTGGGACAGGATCAGGGTCAAGAAGAGAACGAGGCAGGACTAGTTAGCGTGGAGATCCGGGCTCAGAAGTAAATTAGGTTTCAGCACTGATATATAGTTGAACCTAGTTGAATTATCATAGAAAATACAAGACTTGTATGTTTATGCTTAATATGTAATTCAGATTGATTTACATTACGTTTCCGCATTGTATTTTAAAAAAAAAATTTAGACCCTGTGTATTATAATCGATTGAATAATTCCTAAGAATGATTAAAATTGGAATTAGCGTCCGGGTCCCCACAATGATCAAGAATTTGGATCGGTTTTTTAAAATAACTCAGTGTCTCATCAAGTTCTGACTCGTCTGGCTGAATAATATGAGATGCATCAGGAAGATACTTCCGTAATAAAGATACATGAAAGACATCATGTATTCCAGATAAAGAAGGCGGTAAGACGAGTCGATAGGCACGATCTCCTATCTTCTCGTGAATCTCATACGGACCGATATATCGTGGAGACAACTTTCCTTTCTTGCCAAATCTGACAACGCCTCTGAAAAGGAGAAATCTTCAGAAATACTCTGTCTCCTGCCTCAAATACCAATGGTCGACGACGAACATTGGCATATTTGGCCTGTCTGTCTTGAGCTGTCTTCATTCTCTTCTGAATCAGCTTTACTTTCTCTGTCATATCTCGGATCATATCAGGCCCAATCTCAGGTACCAAAAAGATATCATCCCAATAAAGAGGGGATCTGCACTTCTTGCTGTACAACGCTTCAAATGGAGCCATCTCTATACTCGTCTGATAGCTGTTGTACGAAAACTCACAAAGTGGCAAAGAATCTTGACAACTAGTGCCAAAATCTAGCACTACAGCTCTAAGCATATCCTTCAATGTCTGGATAGTCCGCTCTGACAGTCAGTCAGTCTGTGGATGATATGCGGTACTCAAGTGCAATTTAGTACCTAGAGCTTGCTGCAAACTGTGCCAAAAGTGCGAAGTAAACCGAGGATCATGGTCTGATTCAATCGACTTTGGCACTCCATGCAATCTGACCACTTTTCTGACATAAATCTCTGCCATCTGGTCATGCCTGTACGTCATTTTGTATAGAATAAAACATGCTGATTTGGTCAATCTGTCAATCACGACCCAAATCGCATCACAACCTCTGGAAGAACGTGGTAGCTTCGTCACAAAATCCATAGAAATGTGATCTCATTTCCATTCAGGAATAGACAAACTGTGTAATAAACCTCCTGGTTTCTTTTTTTCAGCTTTCACCTGTTGGAAATTCAGACATTTTGATACAAACTCTGCGATTTCCGCTTTCATCTGTTTCAACCAAAACTGTCTTTTCAAATCATTATACATCTTTCTGCCACATGGATGGATACTGAATCGACTACTGTGCGCTTCTGAGAATATCTGTCGTTTCAAATCTGAAACATCTACCACAACGAGTCGATTATTCACATACAGTACATGATCACGTACCTGATATTCTGATCGATGCCCTGCTCTGACCATCGAAATCGAGTTCTGAACATTCTGATCAACTTTCTAAGCTTCTTTAATTCACAAAATAAGCTCTGGTTCAACTTGAACAGTATATAGTCTCAACGGTTTACAATCTGTCTCAAATGCTAATCATGAAAAACAGCAATCTTCAATCAAATTCGAAATACCAATCGTCAATAAGGATAAATAATACCTTTCGACTCAGTACATCAGCTGCTGCGATAGATTTTCCCGGATAATATTTGATTTCACAATCAAAATCTTTCAATAAATCAAGTCATCTTCGTTTCCTCATATTCAGTTCTGACTGTGAAAATAGATATTTCAGACTCTTGTGATCAGAATAAATCTTAAACTTCTCAACGTATAGATAGTGTAGCCATATCTTTAGTGCAAATACGATGGCTGCCAATTGAAGATCATAAATTGGATAGCGAGACTCATGTGGCTTCAATTGTCTCGAGGCATAGGCAATAACATGTCCTCGCTGCATCAAAACACAACCCAATCCTCTATGAGAAGCATCATAATAAACAACAAAATCACCAGTACCTGATGGAATAGTCAATACAGGAGCACTGGTCAATCTCTTCTTCAATTCTAGAAAACTGGATTCACACTCTTCTGACCAAACAAATGGAGCATTCTTCTGAGTCAACTGAGTAATCGATTTCGCTAATGGATAAATCTTTAATAAATCAACGGTAGTATCCTGCTAAACCCATAAAACTGCGTATCTCTGGCACTGATGCAGGTCTGGGCCAACTGATCACTGCCTCAACTTTGCTAGAATCAATAGAAATACCATCTCCAGATATAATGTGACCCAGAAATATCACTTGCTTCAGCCAGAATTCACATTTAGACAGCTTAGCATACAATTTCTCAGCCCTCAAAATTCTCAGCACAGTTCTCAAATGCTCAGCATGATCAATCATATTTTTGGAATAAATCAGAATATCATCGATAAAAATAATCACGAAATCATCAAGATACTTCTGAAATACACGGTTCATCAATCCCATAAATACAGCTGGAGCATTCGTTAAACCAAACGGCATGACTATACACTCATAGTGGCCATACCTGGTTCTGAAAGCTGTCTTCGATATATTAGAATCTCTGACTCTCAGAAAATGATATCCAGATCTCAGATCGATCTTGGAATACATAGAAGAACCCTGAAACTGATCAAATAAATCATCTATACGAGGCAAAGGGTATTTATTCTTTACCGTAGCCTTGTTCAGTTGCCGATAGTCAATGCAGAGTCTCATTGAACCATCCTTCTTTCTCACAAACAGTACTGGAGCACCCCAAGGAGAAACACTCGGTTTGATGTAACACTTGGCCAGTAAATCTTCTAACTGCTCTTTCAATTCTTTCAGTTCAATCGGTGTCATTCTGTACGGAGCTCTAGAAATTGGAACTGTACTTGGTACCAATTCAATGCTGATGTGTATCTCTCGAACTGGAGGCAAACCCGGAATCTCATCTGGGAAGACATCAGCAAACTCACATACCACTGGCAAATTGGCCAATGATGGGCTCGATTTCAGTACATCTACTGAATACACAAAGAATCCCTCTGCTCCTTTCTGTAATAATCGAGTCATAGATAATGCAGATATCAAAAGAATTCTAGCTCTAGAACCCTTACCGTAAAATTTTCATTCATCAGCCATGTCAGGTCTGAATCTTACCAACTTCTGGAAACAATCTACTGTAGCTCTGTACTTGTTCAGCATATCGATACCAATAATGCAGTCAAAATAAGACAACCCAAGTACAATACAATCTAACTCAATCTCATGCCCGTCATACTGTAGCGTACAATGTTTAACAGAGTTCACTGATATAAAACCTCTCTCCAAAGGTGAAGAGACAGATACTACATCATATAATGACTCAACAGGCAAATCATGTATCAATGCAAATCGTTCAGAAATAAATGTATGGAATGCACCCGTATCAATCAATACTTAAGCATGATAACCACAAAGAGAACAGTTACTTGCAACAACATCATCTGGTGCTTCATGTGCCTGTTGTTCAGTCAAAGCGAATACTCTGGCCTGCTGTCTCGGAGGCTGGCTAACAGTCTGGCTTCCTCCTTGTAAGGCCCGAGAATTGTATCCTATTAATCTGAAATATTTTGGGATAATTGATATGATTATAGACGGAAAAGATCGGACCGGAAAAGATGAGATAATGCATGAAAATGTGCGAGGAACAGTAGCCCTCGCGCATATGCGCGGCACAGATGCGCGCATATGCGCGACATGGGCAGAGGACCTCGCGCATATGCGCAAAGTGAGTCGCGCATATGCGCGAGACTGTACAAGCGAACTCCAGAGGACCTCGCGCACATGGGCAGAGGACCTCACGCACATGGGCAGAGGACCTTGCGCATATGCACGAATTCTTGAGAAATGGAGGAAAGAAGAATCGAGAAAGGGACGAGGAAAGAGTGAAAAATCCTTACGCCTTTTGTGAGAAATCCGTCTATCTGATTTTGAATCCGACTTCAGTACTGTGTTCCTATCGACGTAGGCTACAACTGGACGTAAGTTTTACTACATCTTGATATGATTTGAAATTATGGTATTGTCAGAATCTGATACGATTATTATATGATGTTCTGGTCATGTTAGACATCGTATAATCGAAACCGGACTGAAGAATAAATACCATATTGAATTGTTATGATTTTCGGAGTTGTTTTGGAATCGATTTGATATCAGAATTGAATTATTACCGATTATGAGATGTTAGAATTGATATCTGACTGAGATGATATTGCTGGGTATATTGAGACTATGACGTTGTGCTGTTGAAACAGAATTTGATTGAATTCTGATTATACCAAGTGTTGTTTGAGTGGTGTATTGATACCGTACCCTCGATATTGTTATTGTCAGATTGAGTATTGACAGGCTTTGAGTTTGAGACTTCGACAGAGTCAGAGTATCAGAAAGAAAGGTATAAATTAATGTTGAGTTGGGATTGCACAACTCGAGTGAGGTTTGACTCGAGTCTCCCTAAATCACATACTTAGTTTATTACATTGATATTTGTAATTGATGAGATTGATGTTTATAGTCTATTGAGTTATAGCCACTGCATGTATTGACTACTGATTCGTTTAGTCATTGGCTGATTCGCCTAGTCACCGGCTGATTCGTCTGGTTATTGGCTGATTCGTCTAGTTATTGACTGCTTCGTCTAAACTTCGGCTGATTCGCTTAATTATTGGCTGATTCGTCTAGTTATTGGCTGATTCGCTTAATTCTTGACTGATTCGTCAATTCTGCGGCTGTTTCGCCCAGACACTGGTTATATGAATTATATCGATGCTGTTTAGGGTTGATTCATTCCTATCGACTGAGATTCGATATAATTATCAATATCCAGACATTGGGATCCCTAGGTTAGAGTTGAGTCGAGTCTGAGACGACGAGTTGTTTGAGTCGAGTCTGTGATGACCAGTTGATTTACAGTTTTATATCATTCATGTTTACTGATTGGCTGCATGTGAATGATATTTGCTATATGCTTTTGTATATGTTTTTATATGATTGCATGTTTACATTATTTATACTGGGATTTATTCTCACCGGAGTTATCCGGCTGTTGTCTTGTTTTGTATGTGTGCATGACAACAGGTGGGACAGGTTCAGGGTTGAGAAGATGAAGAGAGATCGTGATTAGAGTGGAGGCTCCGGACTTGGACTAGAGATAGGGTTGGACACTTGATAATAGCTGTTAAACTTTAGCAGAATAAATGTATGTAGTACAGGACTTGTACTTTTATACTGAGATGTATATATGTTTTATTTCACTACGTTCCGCATTTTTAAAAAAAAAAATTTAGACCCTGTTTTATAATTGATTAATTAGTCCCAATTATGATTAAGAACATGATTAGCGTCCGGGTCCCCACAACAGGTGGTATCAGAGCGATAGATCCTTTAGACTGAGATAGAAGCTAGTGAGCGGGGTAGATTGAGTTTTCTTTCTTTGCTTGTGATTGCTAGCATGCTTTACTGTTTTATATAATACATGTTACTTGACTTACCTGATTTGATTGTGTAATATGTATTATTGGGAACGAATTCGAACCGATTCTCGATCAGCAGTAAGATGATCAGAGGAGGGAACTGAAGTGAAACATGTTTGTTGGATTGGGGTACTAATCCATTTGATTATCAGATATGCCTCCTCTAATAAACCCAGAACAGGGTAGCACATCGAATCCTCCAATGGATGTGACAGCAACTCCGATGGAAACGTTATTGAAAAGGTTTCAGTCATTCAAACCACCGACTCTGAAGGGTACTGAGACATCAGTTGAGTGTGAGAGTTGGTTAGATAACATTGAGATGCTGTTTGATTCACTGGATTACAGTGATGAGCGCCGAATTAAATTGATTGGGCACCAGTTGCTTGATGTTGCAAATAACTGGTGGATTACGATGAAGAGGGCCTTAGAGCATCGAGGTACGACTATTACTTGGGATGTATTTAAAACTGAGTTTTATCAAAGATTTTTCCCAGTGTCGTACAGGAAAGACAAGGGGGCGGAGTT
The DNA here is from genome assembly GCF_025594145.1 of Primulina tabacum. NCBI lineage: Eukaryota > Viridiplantae > Streptophyta > Magnoliopsida > Lamiales > Gesneriaceae > Primulina > Primulina tabacum. The sequence goes on along the minus strand of NC_134561.1, from coordinate 27,103,068 downwards.
TGCCAATTTGAGACAGGGTCAGCTGATCATTGAAGAATACGTGACCAAATTCTCTACCTTGTTGAAGTTTGCTCCACATGTGGCTGAAAATGACGAAGCTGTTGCTGATCAGTTCATCAATGGCTTGAATCCCGATATATTTACATTGGTGAACACAGGGCGACCGAATAACTTTGCTGATGCTATGAATAGAGCAAAGGGCGCGGAAGCGGGCCTGATAAGGCAGAGAGGAGCTGTATTTGTTCCTCCAGTATCGAGACCACAGCAACCACCTCCCCGATTTGAGAGTGATAGTAGCAGTGGTGGAAGGAAAGATTTTCTGAAGGCTAGAGGAAAGCAGTTTAAGAAGTCTGGCGGCAGTTCTTCTAGCTCCAGTGGTTCCAAACAGAGTTATACCGGAACTTACTGCGGGAATTGTGGAGGGAGACATTCCACTGAGCAATGCCAAGGAGTAATTGGTAGTTGCCACTTCTGCAAACAACAGGGACATTTTGCCAGAGTGTGTCCACAGAAGGGTTCTCAAGAATCCCAGAGATCCGAATCATCTGGATCAGCAGCACAGTGGAGTAGACGATCAGCTGCTGTTCCTTCATTACAGCCAGCACCATCTCAGTCACAGCAGAGGCCAGGAGGAAGCCAGACAGTTGGCCAGCCTCCTAGACAGCAGGCCAGAGTATTTGCTTTGACTGAGGAGCAGGCTCAGGAAGCACCAGATGATGATGTTGCAGGTAACTGTTCTTGATGTAGTTATCCTGCTTTTGTATTGATAGATATGGATGCTTCCCATACGTTTATTCTTGAATGATTTGCATTGAGTCATGCATTACCTGTTGAGTCTTTATCTACTGTAGTGTATCTCTTTACCGGTTAGGGAGAGTTTTTATATCAGTGAATTCTTTAAAATATCGTATACTACAGTAAGATGAGAATGAGATTGAGTTAGATCGTGTGGTAGCTTGTATTGTACTAGTATTGTCTGGTTTAGAGACTGCATTACCGATATTGATATGCTGACCAAGTACAGAGCTACCCTAGATTAGTTCCAGAAGATGGTGAGAATCGGACCTGAGATGGCCAAGGGATGAATATGGTACGATAAGGATTCTAGATTGGGAATTCCTTTGATAATTCGTACTATCTATAACTCGATTATTACAGAAAGGAACAGAGGTACTCCTTATGTATTCAGTCGATTTACTGAAGTTGAGTTTATCATTGGCTGATTTACCAATGATACGAAAGTTATTGCTGTTTCCCCCAGATAAGAATTCAGATCTGATTCCAGTCAGAGAGATTGATTTTAACCTTGACTTGATATCAGAAATTGTGAAATGGTGAATCCTGATTGAGACAGATTTCTTCAGAGTGTTATATCTGAAGACGATGTATCGATTGATTTTAGCAGAATTAAACCGGAATTATTTGGCCGAGGTGGATATCAGTGTCAAATATTTGCGGTTTATAAGTTTAGCAGATCAGTACCGATGAGTGATGTGTTGAATCTGATTGAATCTTACTGTTGTTCTAAATTCGTGTTTGAATCAAGTAAGTAATACTGCATTGTATATGAATAACCAATCTGTTGTGCCAGATGTTCCGAATTTAAAATGATAAATATTGCCAGAATTGTGCAATAAGTTATTCAGTGCGCAATTTGATAGCGGAAAAGGTATTGATAGAAATAGATGTGAGTAGATGTGGCAAAGTTGGTACTGAAATGCCTAATCACCGATAGATAAAGACAGAAAGATAGAAACCAGGAGATGGGTTATACAGATTATTGATTCTGAAATAGAAATGGGAGCACATTTCTATGGATCGGTAACGAAACTATTGAAATCTTCCTAAGACTGTATTGCGATGTGATTATGATTGTAATTGATAGAATGCTTGAATCTGCATATAATATGTGTACAAGATGATGTACAGATAAGATCAGACGATCAAAAGGTATGGTAGAAACGTAATTAGACTGTACTGAATGCCAAAATTGACTATATCATACCATGATTTTTGGTTGATTCTGTATTTTTGGCACAATATACCATAAACTCTTGCACCTATCGTCTATAGATTGACGGATAGTCGGAGCGAACTATCTGGATACTTGAGAATATCTAGGAACGGTAGTGTTGGATTTTAGCACTAGTTGACATGATTTATTGTCATGTATGAATTATCGTACAACCACAGCTATCAGACGAGTATTGAAATGACTTCTTGCGATGCGTGGTACGGAATGAAATGTTGATCCCCTCTTTATTGGGATGATACCTCTGAGGTTCCTGAGATTGGACCTGGCATGATCAGGGATATGATTGAAAAAGTGAAACTGATTTAGAAGAGAATGAAGACAGCTCAGAATAAATAGACTGAATATATCAACGTCGGATGATGACTGTTGATAATTTAAGTTGGAAATTGAATATAATCTTGATGTAAATTATCAGATTGATAGGAGATGATAGTATTGAGGTATTATGAGCTATTTTGAAAAGACGATTTAGATTCTTGATCGGAAGGAAAAGTAGCTCAGAACGACGACTATTCCACTTGTGAAAGTTCAGTGGAATTAACATGGCATTGAAAGAGCTACTTGGGAAACTGAGTCAGATATGAGACAGAAGTTTCCAGAGTTATTTCACTGATGTGTATTTTTAAACTTAGCTTCTTCGATATACCTTCTTATGATATGATTGATTGCCTGTGATTTCGAGGACGAAATCGTATCTTAGGGGGGGAGAAATGTAAGGCCCGAGAATTTTATCCTATTAATCTGAAATGATTTTGGGATAATTGATATGATTATAGACGGAAAAGATCGGACCGGGAAAGACGAGATAATGCATGAAAATGTTCGAGGAACAGTAGCCCTCGCGCATATGCGCGGCACAGATGCGCGCATATGCGCGACATGGGCAGAGGACCTCGCGCATATGCGCAAAGTGAGTCGCGCATATGCGCGAGACTGTACAAGCGAAGTCCAGAGGACCTCGCGCATATGCGCGGAGATGAGTCGCGCATATGCGCGAGCTGCCGAGAAGCAGAGCACCGAGACCAGTAGGTCTCGCGCATATGCGCCGATGATGTCGCGCATATGCGCGAAACGTGTAATAGGCGGAATGTGCCATTTGCCTTCTTGCATGTTAGTGTATGTATATATATATATATATATGCACGAATTCTTCAGAAATGGAGGAAAGAAGAATCGAGAAAGGGCCGAGGAAAGAGTGAAAAATCCTTACGCCTTTTATGAGAAATCCGTCTATCATATTTTGAATCTGACTTCAGTTCTGTGTTCCTATCGACGTAGGCTACAACTGGACGTAAGTTTTACTACGTTTTGATATGATTTGAAATTATGGTATTGTCAGAATCTGATACGATTCTTATCTGATGTTCTGGTCATGTTAGACATCGTATAATCGAAACCGGAATGAAGAATAAATACCACATGGAATTGTTATGATTTTCAGAGTTGTTTTGGAATCGATTTGACATCAGAATTGAATTATTACCGATTATGAGATGTTAGAATTGATATCTGACTGAGATGATATTGCTGGGTATATTGAGACTATCACGTTGTGCTGTTGAAACAGAATTTGATTGAATTCTGATTATACCCAGTGTTGTTTGAATGGTGTATTGATACCGTACCCTCGATATTGTTATTGTCAGATTGAGTATTGACAGGCTTTGAGTTCGAGACTTCGACAGAGTCAGAGTATCAGAAAGAAAGGTATAAATTAATGTTGAGTTGGGATTGCACAACTCGAGTGAGGTTTGACTCGAGTCTCCCTAAATCACATACTTAGTTTATTACATTGATATTTGTAATTGATGAGATTGATGTTTATAGTCTATTGAGTTATAGCCACTGCATGTATTGACTACTGATTCGTTTAGTCATTGGCTGATTCGCCTAGTCACCGGCTGATTCGTCTGGTTATTGGCTGATTCGTCTAGTTATTGACTCATTCGTCTAAACTTTGGCTGATTCGCTTAATTACTGGCTGATTCGTCTAGTTATTGGCTGATTCGCTTAATTCTTGACTGATTCGTCAATTTTGCGGCTGTTTCGCCCAGACACTGGTTATATGAATTATATCGATGCCGTTTAGGGTTGATTCATTCCTATCGACTGAGATTCGATATAATTATCAATATCCAGACATTGGGATCCCTAGGTTAGAGTTGAGTCGAGTCTGAGACGACGCGTTGTTTGAGTCGCGTCTGTGATGACCAGTTGATTTTCAGTTTTATATCATTCATGCTTATTGATTGGCTGCATGTGAATGATATTTGCTATATGCTTTTGTATATGTTTTTATATGATTGCATGTTTACGTTGTTTATACTGGGATTTATTCTCACCGGAGTTATCCGACTCTTGTCTTGTTTTGTATGTGTGCATGACAACAGGTGGGACAGGTTCAGGGTTGAGAAGATGAAGAGAGATCGTGATTAGAGTGGAGGCTCCGGACTTGGACTAGAGATAGGGTTGGGCACTTGATATTAGCTGTTAAACCTTGGCACAATAAATGTATGCAGTACAGGACTTGTACTTTTATACTGAGATGTATATATGTTTTATTTCACTACGTTCCGCATTTAAAAAAAAATTTAGACCCTGTTTTATAATTGATTAATTATTCCCAATTATGATTAAGAACATGATTAGCGTCCGGGTCCCCACACTCATGGCCTCTGCTGTGATTGAGTGGTAGTCGGTGGTTGGAAAGAGTGAACAGCAGATGATCGTCTATTAGCCGGAGCCACTGATCCAGATGATTCTGCTCCCTGGGATCCTTGAGAACTTCGTTGTGGACAGACTCTAGCAAAATGTCCCTGTTGTCTGCAGATGCGGCACCTACTAAATACTCCTTGGCATTGCTCGTTAGGATGTTTTCCACCAATGTTCTGCAATAAGCCCCTGTATAACTCTGGCTCTGTCGGGCACCACTGGAGCTAGATGAACTACTAACAGGCTTCTGAAACTGTTTCCCTCGATCTTTCATATAATATTTCTTTCCACTGCTACTACTGCCACTCTTAAATCTGGGAGGGGGTTGTTGGAATGGGACTGAAGGTTGTTGCTGTCTCAGTACTGGAGGAATATACGAAACTCCTTTCTGCCTAATCAGGCCAGCTTTAGCTGTTTTTGCTCTGTTCAGGGCATCAACAAAATTATTCGGTCTTCCAGTGTTTACCAACGTAAAGATCTCGGGATTCAATCCGTTGATGAACTGATCAGCAACAGCTTCATCACTCTCAGCAACATGTGGAGCAAAACTTAACAAGGTAGAGAACTTGGCCATATATTCTTCAATATTCAAATGACCCTGTCACAGATTGGCAAACTCTGCACCCTTGTCTTTCCTGTACGATACTGGGAAAAATCTTTGATAAAATTCAGTCTTAAAGATTTTCCAAGTAATAACCATACCTCGATGCTCCAAAGCCCTATTAGTCGTGAGCCACCAGTTCTTTGCAACGTCATGCAATTGGTGCCCAATCAATCTAACTCTGCGCTCGTTTGTATAATCCAAGGAATCAAACAGCATCTCAATGTCATCGAGCCAACTCTCACACTCAACAGAATTCTATGTGCCTTTCAATGTCGGCGGTTTAAACTACTGAAACCTCTTCAGCAGTGTTTCCATTGGTGTCGCTGTGACATCCATTGGATTAGTTGAGGTACTGCCCTGTTCTAGGATTTTTCGAGGAGGCATATCTGATTATCAAAAAGATTAGTAACCAAATACAACAATTCTGTTTCACTCCTCCTCTGATCATCTTACTGCTGATCAAAAATCGGTTCTGATTCATTCTCAAATCATACATGTTTCCAATCAAGTCAGATAATCAGGTAAACATGTATTAAAGCAGTAAAACATGCTATCATCACAAAAGCAGGAAAGAAAACTCAATCTACCCCGCTCACTAGCCTCTAAGTCAATCTAAGGAACCTACGGCTCTGATACCACCTGCTGTGGGGACCCGAACCTAATTAATTTTCTTAATCATCATAAGGATCAGTTAATTAATCTGGGTCTAAAAATTTATTTTTTTTAAATACATGAGTGCGCAACATATGATAATCAATCTGATATAATCATTGAAAGTAAAGTATAAGTCTTGTACAACATATGTTCAGATCAACTAGTGTTCAACAACTACATCAGGTGCCGAAAATCAAATCTACGTCTAAGTCCGGATCTCCACGCTAATCTTGATCTCTCATCCTTTTATCGACCTTGATCATGTCCCACCTGTTGTCATGCACACATACAAACACAACAACAGCCGGATAACTCCGATGAGAAATATATTCCCAGTATAAAAAACGTATAGATGCTATCATATAAACTGATATAAAAGCATGAAACAGATATCAATAACATGTATCACAATCTGAAAGACATGAATCGATATAAAACTGTAAATCAATTCTAGACTCATAATCTCTGACTCGACTCTTCTCTAATCTAGAGATTCTGGTTCCATGATATTGGCACCCTATTTCTAATCTCAGCAATAGAAGTCGATCTTCTCCTAAGCAACATCGATATAAACCAAATATCCAGTGTCTTGGCACATCCGCCAAAGGCTTGGCACCTCAGCCAATGACTAGACACATCCGCCCATGACTCAATACATGCTTTGCTATAAATCAATAGACTAAGCATATCAATCTCATGAATTGCAAACATCAACGCAATAAAATAAAGTATGTGGTTTTGGGAAACTCAAGTCGGATCTAACTTAAGCCTTATCTTCCCGGTTCAACATTGATTTATACCTTTCTTTTGTCAATCTGACGAAGTCGAAGTCTCGGATTCGAAGTTTGTCAATACTCAATCTGGCAATGACAATATTGAGGAGTACAATATAAATATACAACTCCATCAACACTGAATATAATCAGAACTCAATCTAATTCTGGTTTGATGGCATAACAGCACAATCTCGATATACCCGGCAATACAATATCAACAGATACAAATCATAACTCATAATCGATCACAAACTCAATCTAATATCAAATCTGTATAATACCAATCAAATTCTATCTGAAAATGATAACAATTTCATACGGTATCCGTTCTTCAATCCAATTACAACAATCTCAGGAACAGATAATATCAGTCATATCAGGATTTCTTCCATAACAGATTTTAAAATCATAATGAAACATAATAGAACTTACGTCTGTGTGAAGCCATTGTCGAGAGGAACACAGTACCCAATTCAGATTGAAAATCAGACGGACGGATCTTGCGCAAGATTCAAATTTCAAAAAGGAAAGCTTGAAACTCTCGGGAGCTTTTCTCTGTTTCTTTCTTGCTGTCCAACTGAAGGAAGGAATATGCATATTAAATATGCATGTCAAGGATCAAATGGCTTCATCTTTGTGCAACACATCTCGGGTATATGCGCGACCTTCCTCGGCGCATATGCGCGAGACCTACTGGTCTCGGCAATCCAGATTTCCTCTGCTCACGCATATGCGCAAGGTTTTCTGCCATGCTCGCACATATGCGCACATCCTGTCGCGCATATGCGCGAGGTTCTTTGCCTGCCTCGCGCATATGCGCCCTGCTTGGTCGAGCATATGCGCGAGGGGTTCAGTCATCGCACAAATCAACTCACATGCTTTATCAAATCTGGTCTCGGAGTAGTCCGTCTATAATCACATCAATTCATAATCAATAATCGTAGATTAACAGAATAAGAATCTCGGGCATTACAAGGCTCTGCTTAACAGATGACTCATTCTTTTTCTAAAGATGCATCAAAGCCAACTTTTGTTCCTCAGTCTTCAACTGCTGAAGCTGCACTCTACACATATGCTAAATTATCATTGGCCAAAGTTGATGAAGTAGTCAAATTAGTTTCCTCTGAAGTTCAACTATCCACTACTGAAGCAGTTGAAGAGTTTTTCACAATTGAAGAACCAGTTTTTCAAGCCCCAGATCAACCTCTTGAAGAACCAGTTCAGTTACCCTCTACAAATGAACAAGAAATATTGAGAACTGAATTGCCAGTTCAGTCAATTATCATGACTGAACAGGAAGTTTTTGAACTAATTGAAGAGGCTCAGCTGCACTCAGTTGCAACTGAAGAAGTTCCAGCTGATCAGCCTTCTATCATTCAGCCAACCGAAGAATCAATTGAGCATTCTATCCCAGTAATAACTGCTGTTTCAACTAATCTTCCGCATGAAGCATCATCGGACCCTATTATTGATCCAACTTCTCCTCCACATTCTCAACAAGAAGTCTTACCAGAAGAGACTTCAGAAACGGTCAATACTACAACTGAAACAACTGACGGGGCACTGGTCATTTTTGATGGAGAGAATAGAGAGCAACCATAAACTTTCGGAGCCATGTATCCAGGCATTACAATAGAAACTGAGTCTCTGTTCGAAGAAACTTCAGCTATTCAGACCAACCTCGTCAGTATAATGACTTCTATTTCTGACATTCGATCAACGCAATTCTTGCACACTATGAGGATTGATTCTATTAAGGATAATACCATGGGTAAACTGCAGCAAATCCAGAAGGATGTTTCTTCTTTATTCTTTCAGATGGACGAGCTCCGCAAAGACAAGAGTTTCAATTGAAGCTCATTTCCAAATGCAAGCATTAGTGACAAGACGTCTCGACTATCTAGAAATTACTGTTTCAAAACGAATGGATTTACTGCAAGATATCCTAATGAATGCAATTTCTAATCTATCTTCAGATGTGCGGAATTTGTCAAGAAAGGTTGATGAGTTTGACAAAAAAGAGGAAGTGTAAAATCAGTCAGAGAAACCATTGATTCAAGTTGATCACGAAGAAACTTCAGATTTTTGTAGATTATTTCATTCTTTGATTCTTTGTACGAATCTCCACATTGAAGGTTTTATTTTATCTAAAATGAGTTCGAAGAATATTTTTAAGTTCAATTGATCAGTTAATACTTTACAAGTTTTGTCAAACACCAAAAAGGGGAAATTGTTGGAAACTTAATTTCGGTTGTTTGACAAAATAAGTGATTAATTTATTGGACTAACTGATCAAGTAGCTTTAAGTAACTGAACTACATAAATCAACTAACAGTTTCCTAACTGATGATTAATGCGCAGTTTATCGAAGACAACTGAAACCAGCTGAACTGAACTTACGAAGACAACTGGCTGATCAGTTGGAAACTGATCAGTTGATATATTTAGTTGTGATCTTATCAGCTGATCATTCATCTGTACACGTCATCAGTTGTTGAAAAAGACATTCAACCGACAATAGTACAAAGCAAACTGCAACTCGTAGTGGAATGCCGCATTTCATAGCTTACAGTGTACGAATGTCAGAGGAATATTGACGTGGCAATCGACGGATATATTGATTAAAATTATATTTAATGTTACCGTTGAAGAGAAGCCTATAAATAGGTAAGAAGAGCAGTTGAGCACATAATCGATCTATCTATTCTCTAAAGCTTGTTGTTACCTTGCTGAATTTATCGCTCTTACTCAAGAATCAAAAAGCTCACACTTATCTGATTTATTTGTAGCATTTGAGGCTACCTTTAGATCTTACAATCACAAACAATTTTATTGTTTATTTGATCTTAACTAGATCAGTTGTGGTAAGTTCAGTCGAAGAACTGTGAGATATTTAGTAAACTAAGAGTTTCAGTTTGGCAGTGTTAAGTCCAAACTGAAGTGGGTCTGTACAAGTTTTGTATCAATCAAAGTCTTTTATTGCATATCCTATCCTTGTGATAGAAGGGGTGACGTAGAAGTTATTTCAATATCCGAACATCCATAAATCTTTGTGTGTTACTACTTTAGTTATTTATTCTATCTTTCAGTCAGTTTATTTTCGCAACTGTTATCAGTTAATCTGATTGTCATTGACTGACAAGATTCCTAGTTTCAGTTTGTCGCAAAACTGACACTTCATTCGAAAAGATTCTAAAATCGTGAGTGTTTATTCAACCACCTCTTCTAAACACATCTCAACCAATCAATCGATCCTAACATCATCAGTCCCGATGTCTCTGAACATAGTTTCCTCATACTGAGGATCTTGATTCCTGTAGGAAGATTCTGCATGATGTCCTCCAGTTCTGCCTTCTTCTAACCTGCCTTCTGCTTCCCCCTTTTTGGCATAATTGGCCTGAACTCGAGTGAGTAAGTCATCCACTCCGCCAGTAAGACTAATAATGCCATTATTCAGCATCTCCGGAAATTTTGCTTGATTCGAAACTCGCACATTAAGATCATGAAGAGATTGAGATTGGGACTCAATCTTCGCATCAATAGTTTCAAGTTTTGAGTCCATAGCTTCTACTTTGGAGGAGACTAAGTGAATAGCTGAATCATAATCAGAGACAGTTTTAATGATGTCAGCTTGACAAAGTAAGATGTTGGCCTGACTTGAGAAAACATTTTTTCTGAAAAGGCTGGTTTCTACATGCAGTTCGGCCAATGATTCTACCGTGCGAGTGACTTCTTTTGAGATGCGGTCACGGAAGAATATGGTGGCACTAACTTCACCAGTATGTTCAAATGACAATTTTTTAACAATCTCTGACAGATTATCAAGATTTCTTTTCAGAATATCTATCTCGAATTCAAGATCAAACGTTGCTTCTTCTGGGGACGATGTTCTTTCGAGCATATGATGTCTGATCTCTGCGGGAGGATCAATGTGAGTAGGAGAATCAGCAGGAGGAACAATCAAAGCAATAGAGGCATCTTCTGGTGGACCAGTAGTTGGTTCGGCGGAAGTTCTTCCGAAAGTGGTAGCTTGTTCTGGAGCTGCACTCTCTTCTGGTTGGGCAGCTTCAGTGGTTTCTAGTTGCTCAGCGGCTGGAATGGATTCAGATGGAATATTCAAAATAGCTTCCATTTCCGCTTGATGTTCAGAAGAAAATATCTCTAGATTTGGCAGTGATTGAAATAGAGCAGCATCTGATTCTTCCATTGGTTGGTCTGTTGGTGGAACTTCTGGTTGGACCACATCATCAGCCTGAGCTATTTCTGGTGCAGTAGAAGCAGCAAGAAAAATAGATTAAATCATCAACTGAAGCCAATTCACAAAACAGAAATAAGAGATGATAGGGTTGGGCACTTGATATTAGCTGTTAAACCTTGGCACAATAAATGTATGCAGTACAGGACTTGTACTTTTATACTGAGATGTATATATGTTTTATTTCACTACGTTCCGCATTTAAAAAAAAAATATAGACCCTGTTTTATAATTGATTAATTAGTCCCAATTATGATTAAGAACATGATTAGCGTCCGGGTCCCCACACTCATGGCCTCTGCTGTGACTGAGTGGTAGTCGGTGGCTGGAAAGAGTGAACAGCAGATGATCGTCTATTAGCCTGAGCCACTGATCCAGATGATTCTGCTCCCTGGGATCCTTGAGAACTTCGTTGTGGACAGACTCTAGCAAAATGTCCCTGTTGTCTGCAGATGCGGCACCTACCAAATACTCCTTGGCATTGCTCGTTAGGATGTTTTCCACCAATGTTCTGCAATAAGCCCCTGTATAACTCTGGCTCTGTCGGGAACCACTGGAGCTAGATGAACTACTAACAGGCTTCTTAAACTGTTTCCCTCGATCTTTCATATAATATTTCTTTCCACTGCTACTACTGCCACTCTTAAATCTGGGAGGGGGTTGTTGGAATGGGACTGAAGGTTGTTGCTGTCTCGGTACTGGAGGAATATACGAAACTCCTTTCTGCCTAATCAGGCCAGCTTTAGCTGTTTTTGCTCTGTTCAGGGCATCAACAAAATTATTCGGTCTTCCAGTGTTTACCAACGTAAAGATCTCGGGATTCAATCCGTTGATGAACTGATCAGCAACAGCTTCATCACTCTCAGCAACATGTGGAGCAAAACGTAACAAGGTAGAGAACTTGGCCATATATTCTTCAATATTCAACTGACCCTGTCACAGATTGGCAAACTCTGCACCCTTGTCTTTCCTGTACGATACTGGGAAAAATCTTTGACAAAATTCAGTCTTAAAGATTTTCCAAGTAATAACCGTACCTCGATGCTCCAAAGCCCTATTAGTCGTGAGCCACCAGTTCTTTGCAACGTCATGCAATTGGTGCCCAATCAATCTAACTCTGCGCTCGTTTGTATAATCCAAGGAATCAAACAGCATCTCAATGTCATCGAGCCAACTCTCACACTCAACAGAATTCTATGTGCCTTTCAATGTCGGCGGTTTAAACGACTGAAACCTCTTCAGCAGTGTTTCCAATGGTGTCGCTATGACATCCATTGGATTAGTTGAGGTACTGCCCTGTTCTAGGATTCTTCGAGGAGGCATATCTGATTATCAAAAAGATTAGTAACCAAATACAACAATTCTGTTTCAGTCCTCCTCTGATCATCTTACTGCTGATCAAAAATCGGTTCTGATTCATTCTCAAATCATACATGTTTCCAATCAAGTCAGATAATCAGGTAAACATGTATTAAAGCAGTAAAATATGCTATCACCACAAAAGCGGGAAAGAAAATTCAATCTACCCCGCTCACTAGCCTCTAAGTCAATCTAAGGAACCTACGGCTCTGATACCACCAGCTGTGGGGACCCGAACCTAATTAATTTTCTTAATCATCATAAGGATCAGTTAATTAATCTGGGTCTAAAAATTTATTTTTTTTAAATACATGAGTGCGCAACATATGATAATCAATCTGATATAAACATCGAAAGTAAAGTATAAGTCTTGTACAACATATGTTCAGATCAACTAGTGTTCAACAACTACATCAAGTGCCGAAAATCAAATCTACGTCTAAGTCCGGATCTCCACGCTAATCTTGATCTCTCATCCTCTTATCGACCTTGATCATGTCCCACCTGTTGTCATGCACACATACAAACACAACAACAGCCGGATAACTCCGGTGAGAAATATATTCCCAGTATAAAAAACGTATAGATGCTATCATATAAACAGAAATAAAAGCATGAAACAGATATCAATAACATTTATCACAATCTGAAAGACATGAATCGATATAAAACTGTAAATCAATTCTCGACTCATAATCTCTGACTCGACTCTTCTCTAATCTAGGGATCCAGGTTCCATGATATTGGCACCCTATATCTAATCTCAGCAATAGAAGTCGATCTTCTCCTAAGCAACATCGATATACACCAAATATCCAGTGTCTTGGCACATCCGCCAAAGGCTTGGCACCTCAGCCAATGACTAGACACATCCGCCCATGACTCAATACATGCTTTGCTATAAATCAATAGACTAAGCATATCAATCTCATGAATTGCAAACATCAACGCAATAAAATAAAGTATGTGGTTTTGGGAAACTCAAGTCGGATCTAACTTAAGCCTTATCTTCCTGGTTCAACATTGATTTATACCTTTCTTTTGTCAATCTGACGAAGTCGAAGTCTCGGATTCGAAGCTTGTCAATACTCAATCTGGCAATGACAATATTGAGGAGTACAATATAAATATACAACTCCATCAACACTGAATATAATCAGAACTCAATCTAATTCTGGTTTGATGGCATAACAGCACAATCTCGATATACCCGACAATACAATATCAACAGATACAAATCATAACTCATAATCGATCACAAACTCAATCTAATATCAAATCTGTATAATCCCAATCAAATTCTATCTGAAAATGATAACAATTTCATACGGTATCCGTTCTTCAATCCAATTACAACAATCTCAGGAACAGATAATATCAGTCATATCAGGATTTCTTCCATAACAGATTTTAAAATCATAATGAAACATAATAGAACTTACGTCTGTGTGAAGCCTTTGTCGAGAGGAACACAGTACCCAATTCAGATTGAAAATCAGACGGACGGATCTTGCGCAAGATTCAAATTTCAAAAAGGAAAGCTTGAAACTCTCGGGAGCTTTTCTCTGTTTCTTTCTTGCTGTCCAACTGAAGGAAGGAATATGCATATTAAATATGCATGTCAAGGACCAAATGGCTTCATCTTTGTGCAACACATCTCGGGTATATGCGCGACCTTCCTCGGCGCATATGCGCGAGACCTACTGGTCTCGGCAATCCAGATTTCCTCTGCTCACGCATATGCGCGAGGTTTTCTGCCATGCTCGCACATATGCGCACATCCTGTCGCGCATATGCGCGAGGTTCTTTGCCTGCCTCGCGCATATGCGCCCTGCTTAGTCGAGCATATGCGCGAGGGGTTCAGTCCTCGCACATCTCAACTCACATGCTTTATCAAATCTGGTCTCGGTGTAGTCCGTCTATAATCACATCAATTCATAATCAATAATCGTAGATTAACAGAATAAGAATCTCGGGCATTACAAGGCTCTGCTTAACAGATGACTCATTCTTTTTCTAAAGATGCATCAAAGCCAACTTTTGTTCCTCAGTCTTCAACTGCTGAAGCTGCACTCTACACATATGCTAAATTATCATTGGCCAAAGTCGATGAAGTAGTCAAATTAGTTTCCTCTGAAGTTCAACTATCCACTACTGAAGTAGTTGAAGAGTTTTTCACAACTGAAGAACCAGTTTTTCAAGCCCCAGATCAACCTCTTGAAGAACCAGTTCAGTTACCCTCCACAAATGAACAAGAAATATTGAGAACTGAATTGCCAGTTCAGTCAATTATCATGACTGAACAGGAAGTTTTTGAACTAATTGAAGAGGCTCAGCTGCACTCAGTTGCAACTGAAGAAGTTCCAGCTGATCAGCCTTCTATCATTCAGCCAACCGAAGAATCAATTGAGCATTCTATCCCAGTAATAACTGCTGTTTCAACTAATCTTCCGCATGAAGCATCATCGGACCCTATTACTGATCCAACTTCTCCTCCACATTCTCAACAAGAAGTCTTACCAGAAGAGACTTCAGAAACGGTCAATACTACAACTGAAACAACTGACGGGGCACTGGTCATTTTTGATGGAGAGAATAGAGAGCAACCATAAACTTTCGGAGCCATGTATCCAGGCATTACAATAGAAACTGAGTCTCTGTTCGAAGAAATTTCAGCTATTCAGACCAACCTCGTCGGTATAATGACTTCTATTTCTGACATTCGATCAACGCAATTCTTGCACACTATGAGGATTGATTCTATTAAGGATAATACCATGGGTAAACTGCAGCAAATCCAGAAGGATGTTTCTTCTTTATTCTTTCAGATGGACGAGCTCCGCAAAGACAGAGTTTCAATTGAAGCTCATTTCCAAATGCAAGCATTAGTGACAAGACGTCTCGACTATCTAGAAATTACTGTTTCAAAACGAATGGATTTACTGCAAGATATCCTAATGAATGCAATTTCTAATCTATCTTCAGATGTGCGGAATTTTTCAAGAAAGGTTGATGAGTTTGACAAAGAAGAGGAAGTGTAAAATCAGTCAGAGAAACCATTGATTCAAGTTGATCACGAAGAAACTTCAGATTTTTGTAGATTATTTCATTCTTTGATTCTTTGTACGAATCTCCACATTGAAGGTTTTATTTTATCTTAAATGAGTTCGAAAAATATTTTTAAGTTCAATTGATCCGTTAATACTTTACAAGTTTTGTCAAACACCAAAAAGGGGAAATTGTTGGAAACTTAATTTCGGTTGTTTGACAAAATAAGTGATTAATTTATTGGACTAACTGATCAAGTAGCTTTAAGTAACTGAACTACATAAATCAACTGACAGTTTCCTAACTGATGATTAATGCGCAGTTTATCGAAGACAACTGAAACCAGCTGAACTGAACTTACGAAGACAACTGACTGATCAGTTGGAAACTGATCAGTTGATATATTTAGTTGTGATCTTATCAGCTGATCATTCATCTGTACACGTCATCAGTTGTTGAAAAGGACATTCAACCGACAATAGTACAAAGCAAACTGCAACTCGTAGTGGAATGCCGCATTTCATAGCTTACAGTGTACGAATGTCAGAGGAATATTGACGTGGCAATCGACGGATATATTGATTAAAATTATATTTAATGTTACCGTTGAAGAGAAGCCTATAAATAGGTAAGAAGAGCAGTTGAGCACATAATCGATCTATCTATTCTCTAAAGCTTGTTGTTACCTTGCTGAATTTATCGCTCTTACTCAAGAATCAAAAAGCTCACACTTATCTGATTTATTTGTAGCATTTGAGGCTACCTTTAGATCTTACAATCACAAACAATTTTATTGTTTATTTGATCTTAACTAGATCAGTTGTGGTAAGTTCAGTCGAAGAACTGTGAGATATTTAGTAAACTAAGAGTTTCAGTTTGGCAGTGTTAAGTCCAAACTGAAGTGGGTCTGTACAAGTTTTGTATCAATCAAAGTCTTTTATTGCATATCCTATCCTTGTGATAGAAGGGGTGACGTAGAAGTTATTTCAATATCCGAACATCCATAAATCTTTGTGTGTTACTACTTTAGTTATTTATTCTATCTTTCAGTCAGTTTATTTTCGCAACTGTTATCAGTTAATCTGATTGTCATTGACTGACAAGATTCCTAGTTTCAGTTTGTCGCAAAACTGACACTTCATTCGAAAAGATTCTAAAATCGTGAGTGTTTATTCAACCACCTCTTCTAAACACATCTCAACCAATCAATCGATCCTAACATCATCAGTCCCGATGTCTCTGAACATAGTTTCCTCATACTGAGGATCTTGATTCCTGTAGGAAGATTCTGCATGATGTCCTCCAGTTCTGCCTTCTTCTAACCTGCCTTCTGCTTCCCCCTTTTTGGCATAATTGGCCTGAACTCGAGTGAGTAAGTCATCCACTCGGCCAGTATGACTAATAATGCCATTATTCAGCATCTCCAGAAATTGTGCTTGATTCGAAACTCGCACATTAAGATCATGAAGAGATTGAGATTGGGACTCAATCTTCGCATCAATAGTTTCAAGTTTTGAGTCCATAGCTTCTACTTTGGAGGAGACTAAGTGAATAGCTGAATCATAATCAGAGACAGTTTTAATGATGTCAGCTTGACAAAGTAAGATGTTGGCCTGACTTGAGAAAACATTTTGTCTGAAAAGGCTGGTTTCTACATGCAGTTCGGCCAATGATTCTACCGTGCGAGTGACTTCTTTTGAGATGCGGTCACGGAATAATATGGTGGCACTAACTTCACCAGTATGTTCAAATGACAATTGTTTAACAATCTCTGACAGATTATCAAGATTTCTTTTCAGAATATCTATCTCGAATTCAAGATCAAACGTTGCTTCTTCTGGGGACGATGTTCTTTCGAGCATATGCTGTCTGATCTCTGCGGGAGGATCGATGTGAGTAGGAGAATCAGCAGGAGGAACAATCAAAGCAATAGAGGCATCTTCTGGTGGACCAGTAGTTGGTTCGGCGGAAGTTCTTCCGAAAGTGGTAGCTTGTTCTGGAGCTGCACTCTCTTCTGGTTGGGCAGCTTCAGTGGTTTCCAGTTGCTCAGCGGCTGGAATGGATTCAGATGGAATATTCAAAATAGCTTCCATTTCCGCTTGATGTTCAGAAGAAAATATCTCTAGATTTGGCAGTGATTGAAATAGAGCAGCATCTGATTCTTCCATTGGTTGGTCTGTTGGTTTAACTTCTGGTTGGACCACATCATCAGCCTGAGCTATTTCTGGTGCAGTAGAAGAAGCAAGAAAAATAGATTGAATCTTCAACTGAAGCCAATTCACAAAACAGAAATCAGAGATGATGACTGAGTATGCATCGTCATGGATGCATGAGTACTGGAGACCATAGCTTCTGATGGAGCTGTGGTCCTTTCCGCAACTGGATTATTAATCAATCTCAGTCGATTAGTCAAAATTTTAATGACATTCTGATCCTGAGCAGCAGTAGTGTGGGGACCCGGGCTCTAACTCAATTATCTTTGGGATTAAGTGGATCTTTGCTAGAAAATGGGTCATAAAAAAATATCTTTTGAACATTATAAACTATTGTATATAATCATACACAGGTGATAACTCTATTTATTTCATTAAAAGTAAGTACATGTCTTGTTCCATTTCATTTATACAAACTAGTGTTTCTAACAAACTACATATCACATGAAGAACATTTGGTTGTCTTCTACGCCCGAAATCACCACACTATCCAATCTCAGTCACGCTCTCCTTGAACCTGATCCTGTCCATGTTCCACCTGTTGTCATGCACACATACAGACACAACAACAGCCGGATACTCCGGTGAGAACAAATCCCAGTATAAAACATATATACATGCATGTCATGCAATTAAATAAAAAATCATAACACATGAATCAGTATTTATGACACATTAGTGAATACATATAAAACTCTTCAACTCTTATTCTTTGACTCAACTCATATCTAAGTCTAGGGATCCCGGTGTGAATAAGACGTAACAATCTCCCACCTACGCTCCCAATCGGGGTGGCGGTACATCTTATTCCCGGACTTCGGTCCTCTCTGTATCGAATATCTACAATAGAAGTCGATCTTCTCCTACGTACATCGACATCATCGAACATCCGGTATCTTGGCATATCTGCCAACGACTCACCTATTTCATGTGCATTGCTACAACTCTATAGAAAAGGCATAACCATATCAATTATAAACAATCTAGTATGTGATTTTTGGGAAACTCAAATTGGATCTCATTCGAGTTGTGTCTTCTCGAATCAACATTGAATTATACCTTTCGTGTCGTAATCTCGGTTTGAACAAGTCGAAGTCTTGAAATCTCGATATCAAATATGTCAATACCAATCTGAATTAACATATCACTACAAGGAAAATGATTTTCTGCAGCACGTCATCAACATCGTGCATTAAAAGCACGCTGCGAATACTACTTTTCACGGCGTGCACCCATATGTGCGCCGTTATAGTGTTGCACTTGATACTATTAATGGCGTGCATTAAAAGCACGCTGCGGATATTACTATTGACGGCGTGCATTAAAGGCACGCCGCGGATAGTAACTTGATACTATTAACGACGTGCATTAAAAGCACGCTGCGGATAATAGTATCCGCAGCGAAAAATATATGCACGCCGTTAATAATACTATTAATGGCGTGCATGTTTATGTGTGCTGTTAAAAGTAAATCATTTTTTTTTAAAAAAATTTGTCTTCAGACATTAGTGGCGTACATTAATCGCACGCCGTCAATAGTATTATTCACGTCATGCATATTTTTAGCACGCTGCGGAAAATGAGTTTGAATTTTTAAATTAGCGATGGTTTTAGTAAAACCGTCGCTAATATAGCAACGGTGTAAATCGGCGACGATTCATTTTAACCGTCGCTGATAGACCTAAATCGGCGATGGTTTAAAAAAAACCGTCGCAAAAAAATCGCAAATTCTCTATTTATATCCCATTTCCGTTTCATTTTACATCACAACACTTAAAATTTTTCTCTACTTATACGATTTAAGTTTCGATTTAGATACGTGTTTTTGTTTCAATTTATGGTTAATTTTTAAATTTTTAATTAAAAGAATGAGTATTATTATTATAGTTGTATTGTTAGTTTTTATAAAAATTTATTTAACTATAAAAGTAAATTTTTTTTTATTTTTACGCAAAATTTAGCGACGGTTTTGGAACTGTCGTGAAATTATAAAACTGTCGCTAAATTTAAAGACCGTCGCTAAATTAGCGACATTTTTGAATTTTTTTACATTCGCCGATTTGCGACGGTTTTGTCAAAAACCGTCGCTAATATAATTTTTTTTCACTATTCACGGCGTACATTGCACGCTGCGAAAAGGTGAATTAACAGCATACATATGCACGCCGTTGATAATAGTATTAAC
Organism: Primulina tabacum; assembly: GCF_025594145.1. Taxonomy (NCBI): domain Eukaryota; kingdom Viridiplantae; phylum Streptophyta; class Magnoliopsida; order Lamiales; family Gesneriaceae; genus Primulina; species Primulina tabacum. Next base: position 27,083,227 of record NC_134561.1, on the reverse strand, counting down.
CGCGTGCACATGCACGCCGCGGATAATCTTGAGCTTTTAACCGCTTGCAACTTTGCAGCGTGCAATGCACGCTGCGGAAAGCCCATATGCGCGCTGCGAAAAGCCAATTTTGTTGTAGTGTATATATAATGTACTAGATCAACCTCTAACTCAAAGGAATACATATACGGATCAATATTCAATCTCGGTACATTTCGACGGCATAACGGCGTAATCTCGCGATACCGATCAATTCAAACATCAATACTCAATAATAATAACTCATAATCCTCATCATAACTAATTATAATCTTGCAACTCTGCATAATCCTATTCAACTAATGCTGAAATCTGCATATTCCAAACTCAAGACATGCTGGAAAATGAACAAAATCACATATCATATCCGTTCTTCGATCCGGTGTCAAATATATATACCCCATCCTCTCAACAACATATATTATCAAGCATATATTGATTTCTCCAACACATAAATATCAAACATGTTGGAAAGTAATAAACATATATACCCATTCGAAGCTCTTGTCGAGAGGATTACGAATCTCAACTCGGATCGATAATTGGGCGGTTAGATCTTTCACAATTCAAAATCTAAGCTATGATGAGACTTGAGGATTTCTGAATGTTTCTCTCGGTGCTTTTGGCTGCAAAATGAGGGAGAAAGAATGTGATTACATGTCAAATGCATGGGGAAGACATGTGGTTTATTCTTCATTCTGCACATCTCGCGCATATGCGCGACCACCACCGGCGCATATGCGCGAGACCTACTGTCTCGGCACATTGGCATGTCAGCCCCTCGCGCATATGCGCGCCTCATCTCGCGCATATGCGCGATTTCTTCTGGACTCCGCGCGCATGTGCGCGTTCATCTTCCGTGCATGTGTGCTGTCTCGCGCATATGCGCGCCCTTCTCCACGCATGTGCGCCATTTGTTCTGTCCTCCACATTATAATTCATACTCTTCCATGGCTTTTACTCCACTTCATTAATTCATGCATTAATAAGTTTTGATCACCAACTTAAATTTTCGGGCATTACAATTCTCCCCCTCTAAGACAAGATTTCGTCCTCGAAATCGTAGGAAACCTATCACATGAGATAATCACTATAGACACTATAACATAAGTCAAATAGGAACTTACATTACTGAAACAACTCTGGAAACTTCTGTCTCATATCTGATTCAATCTCCCAAGTAGTTCCTTCGATGCCATGACGACTCCATTGGACTTTCACCAGTGGAATAGTCTTCGTTCTGAGTTGTTTGTCCTTCCGATCAATAATCTGAATTGGTTGCTCAAAATAACTCAAAGTTTCATCGAGTTCTGCCTCGTCAGGCTGAATAATATGAGAAGTATCTGGCAGATATTTCCGTAGCATCGACACATGAAAGACGTCATGTATCTCGGATAGAGAAGGAGGAAGAACAAGTCGATATGCACGATCACTAATCTTCTCCAGAATTTCGTATGGACCGATGTATCTAGGAGACAACTTCCCACGTTTGCAAAATCTAACAATACCTCTGAAAGGAAAAATCTTCAAAAATACTCTGTCTCCCTGTTCAAATACTAACGGTCTACGTCTAACATTCGCATACTTGGCTTGTCTATCCTGAGCTGTCTTCATTCTCGTCTGAATTAGTTTAACTTTTTCAGTCATCTCTCGGATCATATCAGGCCCAAGTTCTGGTACTTCAGATATATCATCCCAATACAGAGGAGATCTGCACTTCTTGCCATATAATGCTTCAAACGGTGCCATCTCGATGCTTGTTTGATAGCTGTTGTTGTACGAGAATTCACAAAGTGGTAGTGAATCTTGCCAACTAGTGCAAAAATCTATCACTACAGCTCTCATCATATCCTCTAATATCTGGATAGTCCGCTCTGACTGTCCATCAGTCTGAGGATGATATGCAGTACTCAGGTGCAATGTCGTGCCTAAAGCCTGCTATAAAATGTGCCAGAAATGGAAAGTGAATCTATGATCATGATCTGATACGATAGATTTCGGCACACCATGCAATCTGACCACCTCTCTGATATATATCTCTGTAATCTGATCATGTCGGCACGTCATTCTGTACGGAATAAAGCATGCTGATTTAGTCAATCTGTCAATTACGACCCAAATTGCATCACAGCCCCGAGATGATCGTGGTAACTTCGTAACAAAATCCATGGAAATGTGATCCCATTTCCATTCGGGAATAGATAAACTCTGAAGTAAACCTCCGTGTTTCTTCCTCTCAGCCTTCACCTGTTGGCAATTCAGGCACTTAGATACAAACTCTTCAATGTCTGATTTCATTTGTTTCCACCAAAACTGTATCTTCAGATCATTGTACATCTTTCTGCCACCAGGATGAATACTGAACCAACTACAGTGTGCTTCTGATAAAATCTGTTGTTTCAAATCTGAAATATCTAGCACTACAAGACGGTTATTCACATACAAAACATGATCATGTACCTGATACTCTGACTGACGTCCTATTCTGACCATCTCAATCGATTTCTGAACCTTCTGATCATTTTTCTGTGCTTCTTTAATGCGAACAATCAAATCTGGCTCCATTTGAATCGTAGCAAGTCGCAATGGTCTATTATCTGTATCAAATGCTAATCCAGACAAACAACAATCTTCAATCAAATTCGAAATACCTATACTCGATAAGGATAGAGCACATACCTTTCAACTCCAGGCTGCTGTATTAGACATCCCTGGATAGTACTTGATTTCACAATCGAAATCCTTCAACAAATCGAGCCATCTACGATGTCTCATATTCAATTCTGACTGCGAAAACAGGTATTTCAAACTCTTGTGATCAGAATAGATTTCAAATTTCTCGCCATAGAGATAGTTTCGCCATATCTTCAAAGCAAATACAATGGCCGCCAATTCAAGATCATGAACTGGGTAACGAGTCTCGTGTGGCTTCAACTGTCTCGAGGCATATGCAATCACATGTCCTCGCTGCATAAGAATACATCCTAGCCCTCTGTGAGATGCATTACAATATACAACGAAATCACCAGTACCTGAAGGGATAGTCAACACGGGAGCACTGGTTAACCTTTTCTTCAACTCCAGGAAGCTAGACTCACAAGCCTCTGACCACACAAACGGAGCGTTTTTCTGAGTTAGCTGCGTAATCGGCTTTGCGATACTGGAAAAATCTATGATAAATCGCCGGTAATAGCCTGCTAGACCCATGAAACTGCGTATTTCTGGCACTGATGTTGGTCTGGGCCAACTGATCACAGCCTAGACCTTGCTAGGGTCAACAGAAATACCCTCTCCCGATACGATATGCCCCAGAAACACAACTTGCTTCAGCCAGAACTCACACTTCGACAGTTTGGCGTACAATTTTTCTTCTCTCAAAGTTTTTAACATTGTCCTCAAATGATTAGCATGATCAGTTCTATTCTTTGAATATATCAGAATTTCATCAATGAATATAATCACAAAATCGTCAAGGTACTTCTGGAAGATACGGTTCATCAGGCCCATAAATACAGCTGGAGCATTCGTTAAACCAAATGGCATGACAATAAATTCATAATGTCCATATCTGGGTAACGAGTCTCGTGTGGCTTCAACTGTCTCGAGGCATATGCAATCACATGTCCTCGCTGCATAAGAATACATCCTAGCCCTCTGTGAGATGCATTACAATATACAACGAAATCACCAGTACCTGAAGGGATAGTCAACACGGGAGCACTGGTTAACCTTTTCTTCAACTCCAGGAAGCTAGACTCACAAGCCTCTGACCACACAAACGGAGCGTTTTTCTGAGTTAGCTGCGTAATCGGCTTTGCGATACTGGAAAAATCTATGATAAATCGCCGGTAATAGCCTGCTAGACCCATGAAACTGCGTATTTCTGGCACTGATGTTGGTCTGGGCCAACTGATCACAGCCTCGACCTTGCTAGGGTCAACAGAAATACCCTCTCCCGATACGATATGCCCCAGAAACACAACTTGCTTCAGCCAGAACTCACACTTCGACAGTTTGGCGTACAATTTTTCTGCTCTCAAAGTTTCTAACATTGTCCTCAAATGATTAGCATGATCAGATCTATTCTTTGAATATATCAGAATTTCATCAATGAATATAATCACAAAATCGTCAAGGTACTTCTGGAAGATACGGTTCATCAGGCCCATAAATACAGCTGGAGCATTCGTTAAACCAAATGGCATGACAATAAATTCATAATGTCCATATCTGGTTCTAAATGCTGTCTTCGGTATATCAGAATCTCGGACCCTCAGCTGGTGATACCCAGATCTCAAATCGATATTAGAATATACAGAAGAACCCTGCAACTAATCAAATAAATCGTCGATACGAGGCAATGTGTATTTGTTCTTTATCGTTGCTTTATTCAGTTGTCGATAATCGATGCAAAGTCTCATCGAACCATCTTTCTTTCGAACAAACAGTACCAGAGCACCCCAATGAGACACACTCGGTCTAATGTAACCTTTGGCAAATAATTCTTCGAGCTGTTCTTTCAATTCTTTCAATTTAATAGGTGCCATTCTATAGGGAGCTCGAGATATAGGAACGGTACCTGGTATGAGATCGATGCTAAAATCTACCTCTCGGACTGGAGGTAACCCTAGAATCTCGTCTGGGAATACATCGGCAAACTCACATACCACTGGCAGGTCTGCCAAGGACGGGCTCGATTTCAGTAGATCTACTGAATATACAAGGAACCCCTCCGCTCCTTTCTGCAACAATCGACTCATAGACAACACAGATATCAAGAGAATACGAGCTCTGGAACCCTTACCGTAGAATTTCCACTCATCAGCCATCTATGGTCTGAATCTGACAATCTTCTGGAAACAATCTACAGTGGCTCTGTACTTGGTTAACATATCGATACCGACAATACAATCAAAATCAGACAACCCAAGCACAACACAGTCTAACTCAATCTCATTACCCTCAAACTGTAGCATGCAATGTCTAACCAATGTCACTGATATCAAACCACTCCCCAAAGGAGAAGAAATAGACACTACGGCAGATAATGACTCGACAGGTTAAGCATACATTAATGCAAAGTGCTCAGAAATGAAGGTATGAGATGCACCCGTATATATCAATACATAAACAGAATAACCGCAAAAAAAAAGTTACCTTCTATCACATCGTCTGGTGCATCTTGGGCCTGCTCTTCTGTCAGTGCAACTACTCGAGCTTGCTGTCTGGGAGGTTGGCTCAGAGTCTGGCTCCCTCCTTGCCTCGACTGGTACTGTGCAGGTGGCGGCTGAAAGAAATGGACAGATGATGCTTGCCTCTCAGGCTGAGATACTGATGCAGATGATCCTGCACCCTGAGATCGCTGTGACCCTCTCTGTGGACAGACTCTGGCGAAATGTCCTTGCTGTTTGCAGATATTGCATCGCCCAACCACTCCCTGACACTGATCTATAGGATGTCTGCCTCCACAAGTACTGCAATACACTTGTATAATCTGAACTCTGGCCAGGACCCCTCTGTCGTGACCCACCTGAGCTTGATGAACTGCTACCCAACTTCGATCCGGTTTCGATTCTACAATGTCTGATATCGCAAGAACAACATATATGAATTCTATCTAATTCTGGCAATACCATAATTTCAAGACATATCGAAACGTTGTAAAACTTACGTCCAGTTGTAGCCTGCATTAAACTCAGTACTGTACTCGGATTTTAAATCCAACGGTTTGATCTCGTAAAATCACAATTTCTTCAGAATTCTATTTCCTTCTTCTTTTTCGTTTTCTGAAGAATAGAATACATATGCATATATATACATACACGTTGCATGCTGAAGACAAGTGGTTCATCCCCCATACTGCATGTCTCGCGCATATGCGCGACCACCGTCGGCGCATATGCGCGAGACCTTCGGGTCTCAGCGTTTAGTTCTCGGCAGCTCGCGCATATGCGCGACCCATTGTCGCGCATATGCCAACTCTCTAGACTAGATATTCATCTTATGCACAGCTCGCGCATATGCGCGAGGTCTTCTGCCACCCACGTGCATGTGCGCGGCTCCTTGTCGCGCATATGCGCGAGGTGTTTTGTCCTCGCACATATTCGGGGTTTCCGTACGTCTTTCCTATCTATTTCTGGTCTGATCATTTCCGTTTATAATCACCTCAATTATCACCAAATCATTTCAAATTACGGTAATCAAATTCTCGGGCCTTAAATTTCTCCCCCCCCCCCCCCCCCCCCAAGATACGATTTCGTCCCCGAAATCTCAGGCAATCAACTAGTATATCACAGGTAGTCATATCAGATACCAGATCAGATACATGAAGGAGATATGTATAAAAGCTTAAAAAAAACTCAATTCAACAGAAAAATTTTGGGATTCAGATTTTGTCTCGCAGGTAGCTTCTTCGATATTCTAACAACTACATTGAACTTTCACCAGCAGAATAGTCTTCATTCTGAATTATCTTTCCTTTACTGATTCTGATTTTACTCTGGAATAATACTTCAAGAAATATACTATCATAATATAACTCGAAGTAACTCTAATAAAATCAATCTCATAATACTGGCTATACAACATCCGTATATACCAATCAGTAGCTCATAACAAATCAACATCAACAGCTGTTATCAAATTTGTCTAATTCCAGTTAATTCAATATTCAGTCTTCTGCCTCAAATATCAATGGTCATCTTCTGACATTGGCATATCTAGTCTGTCTATTCTGAGCTGTCTTCATTTTCTTTTGAATCAGCTTCACTTCCTCAGTTGTATCTCTGATCATATCAGGTCCAATCTCAGGAACCTTAGAGATATCATCCCAATAAAGAGTGAATCTGCACTTCTTAACGTACAACGTCTCAAATGGTGCCATCTCGATATTCGTCTGATAGCTGTCATTGTACGAAAACTCCCGACATGGCATAAATCCTGCTAACTAGTGCTAAAGTCAAGCTCTAGCAATCCAAGCATATTTTCTAAAATCTGGATAATCCACTCTGACTGTCTGTCAGTCTGTGAATGATATGCAATAATCATATATAATCTTATACCCACTCTTGCTGTACACTTTGCCAACCGTGCAAAGTCAACCAAAATCATGGTCTGATATAATCAACTCTCGAAATTCTGTGTAATCTAATCACTTTTCTGACAGAAATTTCAGTAATAAAATCATATTTATACGTTTTCATGTACGAGTTAGCACTCGCAGACTGGGTCAGCCTGTCATTCCTAACTCCATCAATACTCAATCCCGGAAGTATTGCAGTAGCTTTGTCATGATATCCCAGGAAATATAATCTCCTTCCCTATTCAGGAATCGATAAGCTATATAACCAATCTCCTGGTTTCATTCTTTCTGTCTTCATCTAATCTCATCTGTTTCAATCAAAACTGTCTTTTCAGACTATCATATATCTTTCGGCTATCAGGATGAATACTGAATAAACTCTTGTGTATTTCTGACAACATTAACTATTTCAAATCCGAAATATCTGGTACAACTGATTGGTTATTCACATACCTGATATTCTGATCGGTACCTTTCTCTGACTATCGATATCAATTTTTTCCCATTTTGATCAACTTTCTGAACTGTTTTAACTTTCAAAATCAGTTCTGTTCGGTTTGAACGGTATCGAGTCTCAGCTGTATACGATCTGTATCACGTGCTGCTCCAAGAAAATAACAATTCTCAATCAGATTTAAACAATAGTCAGATATAATAGCCTGTTGAATCATGCAACTACAAGTTTCTGACACTAATATCAGTCTCGGCCAACTGATCGCGGTCTCAACTGTGCTAGAATGAATAGATATATCATCTTCAGATATAACAAACCCTGAACACAATCTGTCTCAGTCAAGATGCGCATTTCAACAGTTGCTGCATACAACTTTCCAGTTCCCAGAATATTCAATACAATACTCAGATATTCAACAAAAGCAGTCATAATCTTCGAATATACCAGAATACCATAGATAAATAAATCAGAAAATTATCAAATATTCTGAACACAGAGTTTATCAACTCACCACTATAGCTGATACATCCCTAACGAGAAACATTCAATCAGATGTAACTCTCGGTTAATGAATCTTCTATCCTATCTTTCAAATCTTTCAATTCAATCAATATCATTCGGTACGAAGTTCTAAAAGTAATAACAGTACCTGATATCAAGTCAAGACTGAAATCAATCTTCCTGATTAAAGGCAAACCCGGAAGTTCATCTGAGACGACTTTAGCAACTCTCCTGTCACTGGCAAATCAGTCAATGATACACTCCATCTTAGTAAATCAACTAATATATATAAGGAATCACTCCGTTCCTTTCGATAATCATCGAGTCATGAACCTCATATATATATCAAAGGTATTCTAAATCCAGAATTTTTATTGTACCATGTTCATTCTTTGGCCATTTCAGGTCCGAATCTTACCATTTCCTGGAAATAATCTGCGATAACTCTGTACTTGGCCAACACATCAATATCAATAATGGAGTCAGAATCAAATAACACCAAGTACTATATCATCTAACTCAATCTCATATCTGTCATACTGTAGCATACCAAATCTAACAGATGTCACTAATACAATACCTCTCCCAAACAGAAAAGAGATCAATACTACAGCATATAATAACTCAATACTCAAGCATATATCCATGCAATTCATTCAGAAATCATATACAGGATGTATTAATATTTCTCAATACGTACACGAAATAACCATAAAGGAACAGTTATCTGCCACTTTAGAATCAAGTGCATTCCGGGTCTGTTCCCCGGTCACTGCGACTAGATGCCTCTGCTTCCTGGAATCTTCGGGAATCTCGCTGTGGACATACTCTAGCAAAGTGTCCTTGCTGTCGACAGATTTTACAACTACCAGACACACCTTGGCATTGCTCTGTGAGATGTCTTCCTCCACAGGTTTTACAATACACTCCGGTATAACTCGGGCTAGAACCACTGGAGCTAGATGAACCGCTCCCTAACTCCTTGAACTGCTTCTTTCAAGCTTTCAACTGTTCTTTCTTTCCACTACTGCTGCTACCAATTTCGATTCTGGGAGGCAGTTGCTGTGGTCTCGGTGTTGGAAGAACATACGAAGCTTCCTTTTGTCTCATCAGAACTGTTTCTGCTCTTTTGGCTCTGTTCAGAGTATCAGCAAGGTTATTCGGTCGTTTTACATTTACCGATGTACGTATCTCCGGATTCAATCCCTGGATGAACTGATCAAATACAGCTTCATCGTTCCTAGCCACGTGAGGGGCAAAACATAGCAAGGTAAAGAACTGGGCCAAATACTCATCAATATTCAACTGACCCTATCTCAGATTTGCAAACTCTGCACCTTTATCCTGTCTGTATGATACGGGGAAGAATCTTTGATAGAATTCAACTTTAAAAATTTTCAACGTAATCACTGGACCACGCTGTTCTAAGGCTTCTTTGGTTACCAGCCACCAACTCCTTGCGACTTCCCGTAACTGGTGCCCAATTAGTTTAACTCTACAATCATCTGTGAAACCAAGAAATTCAAATAGCATTTCTATATCCTCTAACCAATTCTCACAATCGACTGGCGTCTTAGTACCCTTCAGAATCTGCGGTTGAAATGACTAAAACCTCTTTAATTGTGTTTCCATCAGAGTTTCTGACACATCCATCTGATTAGTCGAGGTACTACCTCGTTCTGGAATTCTTCGAGGAGGTATATCTGATTACCACAAAAGTTAGCAATCACGTGAGATGAATCCGTCTCAGCCCCTTTCTGATCAGCTTACCTCTGACCAAGAATGGGTTCTGATTCATTTTCAAATAATACACATTACCAAATCAACTCAGATATTCAGGTAACATGTAGTTTCAAAAACAGTAAAAACATACTGCAATATTAGCATATACAATGTAATTCAACATTATAATCAATCACATGCTAGCAATCACATGCAAGGAAAGAAAATTCATTCTACCTCGCTCACTAGCTTCTATCTCAGTCTCAAAAATCTACAGTTCTGGACCTATAGCTCTGATACCACCTGTTGTGGGGACCCGGACGCTAATCATACTCTTAATCATTATTAGGATAATTTAATCAATTATAATAAACAGGGTCTAATTTTTTTTTTAAAAATGCGGAATGTAATAGGATTCAATCTAATATACATATTAGAATTAAAGTACAAGTCTTGTACTATATATACAATCATTTAACTAAGGTTTAACAACTAAATGTCAAGTGTCCAAACCCTATCTCTAATCCAAGTCCGTAGTCTCCACTCTAATCACGATCTATCTTCATCTCCTCGACCCTGAACCTGTCCCACCTGTTGTCATGCACACATACAAACACGACAACAGCCGGATAACTCCGATGAGAATAAAATCCAAGTATAAATCAATGAAACATGCAATCATATAAACAATGTAAAAGCATGCAACAAATATCAGTGACATGTATCAAATCTGATGCATAATCAATATGAAATCGTAAATCATACTCGTGACTTCACGACTCAGACTAGACTCAATCCTAGTCCAGGGATTCCAGTTTCCAGACGTTGGTATTCCTATATCGAACATCAGTAATAGAAGAAAATCCAATTCTATCTACTTCGTTATAACCAAACATTCGGTGTCTTGACCTATCCGTCACAGACTGTGGCACTATCGCCAATTCACTATCTTGTGACAACGTGCAATGTGCCAGTGACGATTCCATCACTATCGGCACTGATGTCACAAGATCACTCGACTAATACCTGCTTTCTATACATTCATAGAACCAGCATATCACGTCAAATCAATGAACATAATAATAATAAGTATGTGATTTAGGGACACTCAAGTATATCCTACTCGAGTCGATCTCCCAATACCACATTGACTTATACCTTTGTCTTCTCAATTTGACGAAGTCGAAGTCTCGAAGTCAAATCTGTCCATATCAAATCTGAAATGATAATATCGAATAGACTGTGTCAATATACAACTCAATTCAAGACTTGTTCTGATCAATACTCAAATCAAGACATAATCTGATCAATGTCAACGATACAACGATACAATCTCAGTCCATGACGAATCTGATTAATATTAATCTACTGATGTTTCGACGGCATAACAATCCAATCTCAATAACCCCCGTCAGTTTCAACATCACATATATAATAACACGAATCATAATCAATATCAGTACAACCCATAATCTCAAATCTGTATAATCTCGCAATACCGGCGATACAATATCAGTATATACGAATCAACAACTCGTCTGATCCAAGTCTGAATAATATCAATATACTCAGCAATACAATATTAGTCAGATATCAATCCCAACACCTTATAATCAATAACAACACAAATCTGATATCAATTCAACCTAATCACAATCAAATCAACTGTGAAAATTCATAACAATTTCATACTGTATCTGTTCTTCGATCCGGTTTCGATTATACAATGTCTGATATCGCAAGAACAACATATATGAATTCTATCCGATTCTGGCAATACCATAATTTCAAGACATATCGAAACGTAGTAAAACTTACGTCCAGTTGTAGCCTGCGTCGATAGAAACTCAGTACTGTACTCAGATTTTAAATCCAACGGTTTGATCTCGTAAAATCACAATTTCTCCAGAATTCTATTTCCTTCTTCTTTTTCGTTTTCTGAAGAATAGAATACATATGCATATATATATATATACATACACGTTGCATGGTGAAGACAAGTGGTTCATCCCCCATACTGCACGTCTCGCGCTTATGCGCGACCACCGTCGGCGCATATGCGCGAGACCTTCGGGTCTCAGCGTTTAGTTCTCGGCAGCTCGCGCATATGTGCTCCCCATTGTCCCGCATATGTGCAAGACCTACTGTCTCGGCGTAATGCAACTCGCGCATATGCGTGCTTCTACGCCGCGCATGTGCGCCCAACTCTCTGGACTCGATATTCATCTTGTGCATAGCTCGCGCATCTGCACGCCCATATCTCGCGCATATGCGCGAGGTCTTCTGCCACCCACGTGCATGTGCGCGGCTCCTTGTCGCGCATATGCGCGAGGTGTTCTGTCCTTGCACATATTCGGGGTTTTCGTACGTCTTTCCTATCTATTTCTGGTCTGATCATTTTCGTTTATAATCACCTCAATTATCACCAAATGATTTCAAATTACGGTACTCAAATTCTCGGGCCTTACACAAAAGATGCTTCACCCAAGTCTTGCATCGAGAACTTACTCGCTAACGATATTTTAGTTGATTGCAACATTCCTACATCATTCCCAATTAGTAGAATGTCATCAACATAAAGCACCGGGAATGTCACAGCACTCCCACTGACCTTCTTATACACATAGGGTTCCTTAGGATTTTTAGTGAAACCAAACTCTTTGATTGTACTATCAAATCTAAGGTTCCAACTCCTAGATGCCTTCTTTAGACCATAAATAGATCTCTGAAGTTTGCAAACCATATGCTCACTTCCGACAGATGTATACCCTTCAGGTTGAGACATGTAAATCTCTTCCTTAATATCTCAATTAAGAAAGGCTGTCTTGACATCCATCTGTCATATCTCATAGTCATACCATGCAGCTATGGCCAGTAATATCCTTATAGACTTGAACATTGCAACTGGAGAAAAGGTTTCCTCAAAGTCAACTCCTTGTCTTTGAGTATATCCTTTTGCTATCAATCGTGCCTTGAAGGTCAATACCTTCCCATCCGCCCCAAGTTTCCTCTTGTAAATCCATTTACACCATATGGGAATAATTCCCTCAGGTGGATCCACGAGATTCCACACTTGGTTCGAATGCATGGAATTCATCTCAGATTCCATTGCTTCAAGCCATTTGGATAAATCGGCATCAGATAACGCTTCGTTGAAGGTCCTTGGATCACATACATGGTTAGGCTCATCATGGCCCTCTTCAAGAAGCAGACCATACCTCATAGGTGGTCTCGAGACTCTCTCGGATCTTCTAGGAGCTTGTATCTCCTCTCTTGGCTCTTCGGGGGTGGGTTCTATAATTGTGGGTGTCTCTCGAACCTCTTCGAGTTCTATCATCTCCCCTTTTCTATCCAATAGAAATTTCATTTCCAAAAAGGTTGCATTCCTAGAAACAAACACCTTTGATTCTTGGGGATGATAGAAATAATATCCAACAGAATTTCTTAGATATCCCGCAAAGTAATATAAAATGGATCGACTATCCAATTTATCTCCCACCTGCTTTACATAAGCAGGGCACCCCCATATTCTAAGATAAGAATATTTGGGAGGCTTACCCAACCATATCTCATATGGTGTCTTATCAACTGCCTTTGAATAGACATTGTTCAACAACAGTGCCGTTGTCTCAAGCGCATATCCCCAAAAAGATGGCGGCAACTCCGTGAACCCCATCATAGACCGAACCATGTCCATCAAAGTCCGTTTACGACGCTCCGAAACACCATTCAACTGTGGTGTAGCAGGCGGAATCCACTGCAAGAGAATCCCATTCTCCCTAAGATACTCTTGTAACTCGGCACTCAATTACTCACCACTTCGATCCGATCGAAGTGACTTGATGCTTCGTCCCAACTGTTTCTCTACTTCACTTCTGAATTTTTTGAACCTTTCAAAGGCTTCAGACTTGTATTTCATCAAATACACATACCCATACATCGAAAAGTTATCGGTAAAGGTAATGAAGTAGGCATGTCCATGCTTAGTGGTGATGCTAAGCGGACCGTGTATCAAATCCAATAACCCTTTGGCTCGCTCCACATGGCCCTTAAAGTGAATTTTGGTCATCTTTCCTTTTAGACATGATTCACAAATCGTGAGAGCATTAATATCAGACATATCAAACATGCCTACTCCGACTAGCTTGTTCATTTTTCTTAGGGAAATATGTCCTAATCGAGCATGCCACAATTGTGCCGAATTTAGAGTATCTTGTTTTTGCTTGTTTGTTGTTGTTATTGCTTGGACATTGTTTAGTGGAATATCTTTCAATTTTAAGGTATAGATCGTTTTCAAGTTCTTCAGTACCAATTAAACATTCATTCTTGTAAATGTTGCTAACACCTTTGCTAAATAAACAAGAAAATCCATCTTTATCAAGCATAGAAATGGAAACAATGTTTTTCATCAAATCTGGTGCAAACAAAACATCTCTTAAAATTAACTTAAACTCATTGTTCAAAAGCAAGTAAACATCTCCTACGGCCTTGGCAGCAACTCTTGCTCCATTGCCCATCCTCAAGAAGGTCTCACCTTCCCTAATTCTCCTACTTCTTCCCATCACCTGCAAATCATTACAGAGATGTGAGCCACAGCCGGTATCCAATAAAAAAGAAGTAGAGTTAATTGAAATGTTTACTTCAATACAGAACATACCGTTTCCAGAATTCTTCTGGGCAAGATATTCCCTGCAGTTACGCCTCCAATGTCCATGCTTCTTGCAGTGATAACAAATATCAACAGTCTTGTCAGCCTTGACTGGTGTGGCTGCCACAATGGGACTCGGAGCTTGCCTCTTCAAGGGCACATTCTTCTTGGGACATTGGAAAGAACGCTTATTTCCCTTCCCACGTGGATCAATATTCGTACCAGATGAAGAACCCACATAAAGAACCAACTTCTCTTTCTTGATAGCGGATTCAAGAGTCACATGCATATTCACCAACTTCTCAAGGGTAGGCTCCAACTTTTTCATGTTGAAATTCACCACAAAAGGATCAAATGAGCTAGGCAGTTACAAGAGCAACAAGTCGGTGGTCAACTCCGAAGGCAACATCAGATCCATGCCAACGAGCTTGCCCACAAGCACAATCATCTTTAGGCCATGCTCATGGACCGAAGCCCCATCTCGCATGCGTAAAGTGATTAGCTCCTTGACGGTAGCATGCCTAAGAGGTCGTGTTTGCTTACCAAAGATCTCCTTGAGATGCAAATGAATGTCAGCAGCACTCTTTGCATCCTCAAAAAGCCTCTGCAGCTCATCATTCATAGAATCCTGCATATAACACCTTACAACTCATGGTCACACCAATCCTTGTAAGTCTGCAATTCCTCAGGAGTGCAGCTAGTCGGAGCCTAAATAGGGGGCGACTCAGTCAGTTTATATGCTATCCTTTCCGAATTCAAGACGATTTTCAGGTTTCTTAGCCAAGTGAGGTAATTTGGTCCGGTTAATATGTGTTTTTCGAGTATTGAAGACAGCGGATTGCGAATCGAAGACATTGTCAAAAATTGTACTGAAAAGTAAAACAGATAAATGTTAATGACTATTTTAAAATATTTAGTAAGATATAAAGTATGGACTTTTACTTTATAAATGTTTACTCCCACTGTTTTGACATCTTTCGCTACCCTCTAGTGAAAACGGGAAACTCCTTTCCTCATTAGGTATGCAAGGTCCAATTAGCGTATTATGATCCTGAATAATATCAGTGAGACGTCTGCTTATTATTTTTCTTAAAAAGTAGTAGAATTTTTTATTCAAACCTCACATAGCATCGGCCGAATTGCATACACAAGCGTAAAATATTTTTGACATCATTTTAAAATAATCAACCAACTAACATTTGAAAAGTATAGCTCATACTATAACCTCTCAAAAACCACTCATAACATAAATAAAAGTTGTAAAAATATCTTTAACAACGCTTAAAATCATGAATCATAAATTAGTGCGGAAAACTAGCGTCGGTCCTCGGGTTATGTGCACCTTCAGTCCTGTCAGATAAACCATCAAGACCTCCCAAAACATTAACATCAAAATCACCAGCATCAATCACACCTAGTGAGTCTAAAGACTCAACACATCATATTCTTGATAACATGTAATACATAATACAGTGAAAAATATTTGTACTTAAAATAACATTTTCATGAAGATGCATAAACTTAAAACATAACATTTTCGTAAACATTTTCATGATGCATAAAACGTTAAATAAAAACATTTTCAAAAGGCATAAACATAACACTTAATATATTCATATTCATATCCATATTCGTGTCCATATTCATATTCATATTCATGTTCGTGTTTGTTGAATTCAGATCGTTGATTGTCACTTTCATATACGTGTTAGGCGATGGATCCATATACATGTAACCATAATACTGGGCGGCAGGGGACACCAGCAACACTCTCACCGGTCAACTGGGCCCTGGCCTTACGTATTAACATATCATCGTAAACGTGTTCATATCCGTATCCAAGGAAATAAGATCGTCGGGCTCCCACTGGGATTATAACCTTCACGATATCTCCAACATATCATCGTGTTAGTCACAATCCTTTCACATCCTTCAACATGTTATCATCACTTAATAAAAATCATGCATATAACATTTTTCATTTTAAACCAAGCATGCAACATGTCTTTTAACGTTATCGTTTCATCATAATAATCCATAAACATTTAAAATGAACATTTTAACATTTTAAATCATAAAAATCCATAAACGTTTAGAATCAACATTTTAACATATTAAATCGTAAACATTTAAAATAAACATTTTGACATAAAAATCCATAAACGTATGAAATTCCATAATCATTTTAAAATAACATTTTGGCATATGAAATAATAAAAGTATCCATAAAGATTTAAAATAATCATGTTGGCATATAAAACAGCCTTCAGGACACTGCTATGACGTTTACTAATTTCAAGGTGTAAAATGACCGTTTTACCCCTAGACGTAAAATTTCTCGTTTTTGATATTTTCTTAATTCCATTGACTTTAATATGTCCCGAATAATTATTTAAGCCTACATGAATTTTCTCATATTTTTATTTAGCTTAATTCGATGACTTTTAAAATAATCTTTAAATGTGACGTATTAATGCGTTTTAATCCCGAATTAAACCAAACCTTAATATAAAATACCCAAATTAAAATCTTAGACTCATAATAACTATTTAAGCTTAAACCTAATTTTTCATAATTTTATAAGGCATAAAACTAGGCTTTTCAGTTAACTCGTTAATTAGCGTTTCGTGCGGCGATTAAATCCCGAATAAATCCAAAACTCGTTATTTTGATCCCAAATTTTTAACATAGTATTTTTATGATTTATTCTACCCTTACAAGTCATGAGTCACACCCGTGGATCCATGGATTCAATTTTAGATTTATTATTTTTTTTTTTGACACACTAACAAACACACCGAGCCATCTCCTAATTTACTCGAACCACACCCGAGCCACACCGGAGCCACACTGAACTAAAACCTAGCCAACCCACCTAGGGACCCTACTGACGAAGCCCAGCCCAAACAACCAGCCCTAGCCCGACCAAAAACGTCCCGGAAGTCGACCTAAAATTCTGCAAGTGTGTGTTTGTAGTGTCCTTGTTGCATTGGGACTCCTAGCCGCCTAGGACTCTACCAGCCCTTAACCACCAACCACACATGACCCTAACCTTCCCTGGACCACGTCCAGACCAAGCCCAGACCGACCCAAACCCGTGGACGCGAGCAGCCACCCACTGAAGCTTGACAGCAACCTCACGCATACTTGCTGCCAAGAGCTTCGACCTCTCGTTTTTTGTGTTTGGCTCGAGCCCCATCGAGCCACCCTGCACCAACTCATGACCAGCCCCTCTAGGGACCCTCTTGCACCCTTAGAACCCATAGGATTCAGCCCCAAGTTTGAAAACCGAAGCCCCACTTCAGCACAAGCATGGCCAAGAAACCCACCTGGACTAGGACACCATGTTTTCTTGGTTAGCCACTTGACCAACAAACCAGGCCTTGAACTAACCCCTTCTGCTCCTTCTTAGGACCCTAAGGACCTAACGTAGCCCAGCCTAGACCCCCTGGCCGAGCCCACCAGCCCTGCACTAGCTGCTGAACCTGTGCTGTTCTCTCCTTGAAGCTCACGGGTTGGAGTCCTAGCTTGCTAGGACTCCTTCCCAGCCTCTTGTCTCAAGTCCTAGCATGGCTAGGACTCTTCCCTTGACCCCTCACGGACCTTAGCCAAGCCCTGGTCCCAACCGAACCCAAACCAAGCCAACAATCCCATAGAACCGAGCCCCTTGATCTCTCAACATCAAATTTTCTGTTCCAGCTTGTTCCTGTGTGTGTGCAGCGTGTGTGCAGCCTGTTTGTGCGTTTTTTAGGCCCTCAAACACGTGTAAAACATGCCCTATATCATCCTAATTCATGGCAGCCCGTAGGTGAATAAAATACATGGTTCTTAGATCAACATGCATGTTTTAAAAACCATAAAAGAGGCATAAACGAAAATCTTCAAAGCTGCTACTTGTTTTCATGCAATTTCAAACACAATTAAATAATATAGTGTGATAATGAGTAAAAGGAGAATATGGCGTGCCTTTGCGTTTTAAACGCACGATTTCTCGTTGACGATTGCGAAGTACGGCGACGACAACCTTGGCTTGAATTCCTCTTTGAAACTCACGAAATTTTCTACCAAATTGTGGAGTGTGTGTGCCGTGTTTTTGGAGAGATTTTGGAGTGCAAAATTCTGAAAAGTGGCGTGTAAAAAGTGTAGGGTTATGGGGTCTAATTTACATATTAAATAGTTAATTAAGTACTAACCAAGCTTAGGCCCAATAAGCATACAAGTTAGGCCCATTAGTGCTTAATTAAATATTAAAAATATTTTGTTTAATAAAGTTTGTGACTTTATTAGCCGGGTTGCCAAAATGTTCGCATTTTTGTTGAAAAATCAACATCGATAAAATTTACGTCCTGGCGTATAAAATCACCTCAAAACCCCATGTTTTTTTAAAATAAGAAAAAACATCACCCTTTATTTAAATAATTAAAAATAATTGTTTAATAAAAACAATTTCTATTTTTCAGCTTTCGGTTTCCGTTCCTCGATCGCAACACGAATAACCTTTTAAAATTACATTTTAATGCAACAATGTAGAAAATATAATTTTAAATATGTCAACATGCACAACATAATTAATTTATGCAATTAAAACAATTAATTAAAATACAAGAGAATTTAATAAATCGTATGCATGTGGTTCGCTAGACCTTTAAATTTTCGGGGCGTTACAATCTTCCCCCCTTAAATTTAATTTCGTCCTCGTAATTTGCTCATCCTCGATAACCCAAAGTTAGACTTAGTTCTAGTATCCCAAAAATCCACGCTTCCGTTGCGCTACTCTGATAAAACTTTAAACTCTAGAATGTCCTTACGTCTCCTTGATCCCAATTAAATTTTACCTTCTAAATCCTTATTTTCAAATCGCAACTTAAAAAGACCCCTAATGACTTAGTGATATTACTACTATAACCTAAAATTTCAATTTTTTCTTACAATTCCCAATATCAAAAGATGGATGACCATACTTGTCGTATATTATTTTCCTTATTTTATACCCAAAATGTTCATCAACCTATCCAATTTCAAACTTAAAATCCCAAACACATCCGCTAATGATTAGATTTTCCAAGCTTAGTATTGACTCATCCTTAAAAACCCATGATCAACATTCCTTATAACATTATAACCCAAGATATCCTAAGGTTCCAAATATTCTTAAAAGGCTAAATCCTCAAAAACTCTTATCAATTAACTCATTCAATCCTCACTTATTGATAAACTACTCCCCAAATTCCGTAATAATTGCAAAACAAATTCTTAATTTTCTCAAAAATTATCCTAATTGGTCCTTAATTTCAAAATCCTACGATTATCCTATAAGTTCTTAACATTCTTAATTCTCCTCTACGGGTTTCTCATAACATAAATTTCAATAATTTAAACTTATTTACCTAAAATCAATTGTTATAACAAATTTTACCTTTCATGGAAACTTAAAATCCCAATTTATACATTTCCTTACTTCCAAAGATAAATGCAGTCTTCGAATAATTATTTCTTATGTCTAATTCCCAAAAATTAATTCAACTAGTAATCACGAATCATAAATATTTTCTTAAAGAATCTACGTGTCCCAAAAGCATTCATAATATTAATTATTAATTTATGGCCCAAAAAATAGAACGTCAATACTAAAACAAAAAATTCAATATTGTCCAATTCCACTACAAAACAAACATGCGTTGAAATCAAATAATTTTTTATTCCATATCATATCACGTATAAAAATTCTAAAGCATACAAATGATATATCCTCATAAAGCTATTAAACATATGACATAAACATATAATTCATGGACTTATGCAGGTAACATCATATGAAGCATGTAAAACATACAGGTTTGAGGCTTGACGACTGAGCTTCCCGATACTGATGGTGGCACAACCATTTACAGAACCATTGCTCTGATACCAACTGAAACGTTTGCTTATTCTTTTTCTTAAAAAGTAGTAGAATTTTTTTTTCAAACCTCACATAGCATCGGCCGAATTGCATACACAAGCATAAAATATTTTTGACATCATTTTAAAATAATCAACCAACTAACATTTGAAAAGTATAGCCCATACTATAACCTATCAAAAACCACTCATAACATAAATAAAAGTTGTAAAAATATCTTTAACAACGCTAAAAATCATGAATTATAACTAGTGCGGAAAACTAGCATCGGTCCTTGGGTTATGTGCACCTTCAGTTCAGTCAGATAAACCATCAAGACCTCCAAAAATATTAACATCAAAATCACCTGCATCAATCACACCTAGTGAGTCTAAAGGCTCAACACATCATATTCTTGATAACAAGTAATACATAATACAGTTAACATATAACAGTGAAAAATATTTGTACTTAAAAAACCTTTTCATGAAGATGCATAAACTTAAAACATAAAATTTTCGTAAACATTTTCATGATGCATAAAACCTTAAATAAAAACATTTTCAAAAGACATAAACATAACAGTTAATATATTCATATTCATATCCATATTCGTGTCTATATTCATATTCATATTCAAGTTCGTGTTTGTTGAATTCAGATCGTTGATTGTCACTTTCATATACGAGTTAGGCGATGGATCCATCTACATGTAACCACAGTACTGGGCGACGGGGGACACTAGCAACACTCTCACCGGTCAACTGGGCCCTGGCATTACGTATTAACATATCATCGTAAACGTGTTCATATCCGTATCCAAGGAAATACGATCGTCGGGCTCCCACTGGGACCATAACCCTCACGATATCTCCAACATATCATCGTGTTAGTCACAATCCTTTCACATCCTTCAACATGTTATCATCACTTAATAAAAATCATGCATATAACATTTTTCATTTTAAACCAAGCATACAACATGTCTTTTAACGTTATCGTTTCATTATAAAAATCCATAGACATTTAAAATGAACATTTTAACATTTTAAATCATAAAAATCCGTAAATGTTTAAAATCAACCTTTTAACATATTAAATTGTAAACATTTAAAATAAACATTTTGACATAAAAATCCATAAACGTATAAAATTCCATAATCATTTTAAAATAACATTTTGGCATATGAAATCATCAAAGCATCCATAAACATTCAAAATAATCATGTTAGCATATAAAACAGGCTTCAGGACAATGCCATGATGTTTACTAATTTCTAGGTGTAAAATGACCGTTTTACCCCTAGACGTAAAATTTCTCATTTTTGACATTTTCTTAATTCCATTGACTCTAATATGTCCCAAATAATTATTTAAGCCTACATGAATTTTCTCATATTTTTATTTAGTTTAATTCGATGACTTTTAAATTAATCTTTAAATGTGAAGTATTAATGCATTTTAATCCCGAATTAAACCAAACCTTAATATAAAATAGCCAAATTAAAATCTTAGACTCATAATAACTATTTAAGCTTAAACCTAATTTTTCATAATTTTATAAGGCTTAAAAATCCCGAATAAATCCAAAACTCTTTATTTTGATCCCAAAATTTTAACATAGCATTTTTATGATTTACTCTACCCTTCCAAGTCATTAGTCACACCCGTGGACCCATGGTTTCAATTTTAGATTTATTATTTTTGTTTTTGACACACTAACGAACACACCTAGCCATCTCCTAATTTACTCGAGCCACACTCGAGCCACATTGAACTAAAACCTAGCCAACCCACCTAGGGACCCTACTGACGAAGCCCAGCCCAAACAACCAGCCCTAGCCCGACCAAAAATGTCCTGGAAGTCGACCTAAAATTCTGCACGTGTGTGTGTTAGTAGTGTCCTTGTTGCATTGGGACTCCTAGCCGCCTAGGACTCAACCAGCCCTTAACAACAAACCACCCATGACCCTAACCTTCCCTAGACCATGCCCAGACCAAGCCCAGACCGACCCAAACCCCTGGACGCGAGCATCCACCCACTGAAGCTTGACAGCAACCTCACGCATACTTGCTGCCAAGAGCTTCTACCTCTCGTTTTTTGTGTTTGGCTCGAGCCCCATCGAACCACCCAGCACCAACTCATGAACAACCCCTCTAGGGACCCTCTTGCACCCTTAGAACCCATAGGACTCAGCCCCAAGCTTGACAACCGAAGCCCCACTTCAGCACAAGCATTGCCGAGAAACCCACCTAGACTAGGACTCCATGTTTTCTTGCTTAGCCACTTGACCACCGAACCAGGCCTTGAACCAACCCCGTGTGCACCTTCTTAGGACCCTAAGGACCAAACCTTGCCCAGCCCAGACCCCCTGTCCGAGCCCACAAGCTCTGCACTAGCTGCTGAACCTGTGATGTTCTCTCCTTGAAACTCACGGGTTGGAGTCCTAGCTTGCTAGGATTCCTTCCCAGCCTCTTGTCTCGAGTCCTAGCATTGCTAGGACTCTTCCCTTGACCCCTCATGGACCTTAGCCAAGCCCTGGTCCCAACCGAACCCAAACCAAGCCAACAATCCCATAGAACCGAGCCCCTTGATCTCTCAACATCAAATTTTCTATTCGAGCTCGTTCCTGTGTGTGTGTGCAGCGTGTGTGCAGCCTGTTTGTGCGATTTTTAGGCCCTCAAACACGTGTAAAATATGCCCTATATCATCCTAATTCATGGCAGCCCCTTAGGTGAATGAAATTCATGGTTCTTAGATCAACATGCATGTTTTAAAAACCATAAAGGAGGCATAAACGAAAATCTTCAAAGGTGCTACTTGTTTTCATGCAATTTCAAACATAATTAAATAATATGGTGTGATGATGAGTAAAAGGAGAATATGGCATGATTTTGCGTTTTAAACGCACGATTTCTCGTTGACGATTGCGAAGAACGGCGACGACAACCTTGGCTTGAATTCCTCTTTGAAACTCACGAAATTTTCTTCCAAATTTTGGAGTGTGTGTGCCGTGTTTTTGGAGAGATTTTGGAGTTCAAAATTCTGAAAAGTAACGTGTGAAAAGTGTAGGGTTAGGTGTCTAATTTACATATTAAATAGTAAATTAAGTACTAACCAAGCTTAGGCCCATTAAGCATACAAGTTAGGCCCATTAGTGCTTAATTAAATATTAAAAATATTTTGTTTAATAAAGTTTGTGAATTTATTAGCCGGGTTGCCAAAATGTTCACATTTTTGTTGAAAAACCAACACCGATAAAATTTACGTCCTGGCGTATAATCATTTCAAAACCCCATATTTTTTTAAAATAAGAAAAAACATCACCCTTAATTTAAATAATTAAAAATAATTGTTTAATAAAAACAATTTCTATTTTTCAGCTTTCGGTTTCCGTTCCTCGATCGCAACACGAATAACCTTTTAAAATTACATTTTAATGCAACAATGTAGAAAATATAATTTTAAATATGTCAACATGCACAACATAATTAATTTATGCAATTAAAACAATTAATTAAAATACAAGAGAATTTAATAAATCGTATGCATGTGGTTTGCGTGGACCTTTAAATTTTCGTGGCGTTACAATCAGCCAATCATAATTCCTAAAAGGTAGTTTCCAATTGCATCTCCATGCAACCCTCTAGGTAAACTTTTGTCTCAAGTTTAATTAGGACCCAATAATATTACGTCGTTCATCTTTACGTGTCAAGTCTTACCCATCGATGTTGAACCTTAATGGATGGTCGCCATGAGTTCCCTCAATAATATGAGCCGAAATCATGGGAGTTCCACATAGTTCACATCACCATGTCAATGGATGTCACAGCTTTCCGGTGT
Source organism: Primulina tabacum (assembly GCF_025594145.1). NCBI lineage: Eukaryota > Viridiplantae > Streptophyta > Magnoliopsida > Lamiales > Gesneriaceae > Primulina > Primulina tabacum. Next base: position 27,059,081 of record NC_134561.1, on the reverse strand, counting down.
CCAGGGCCCCCCCAATAATATGAGACGAGCCCCGAACACGGGTAGCATTCATCATGCACCCATTGTCGATGGAAGACATGGAAATTTTAATCAACTTTATAATTCCCCTTTTCGGGCTTGATATTAATTTTGAATCTTATTCAAAATGAGGGTTTTTAATTTTGAAAGGTCTCATCATTAATTTTATTTAAAAGCTCGCTATGTTTGATCGTATGTTTGCCGGATTCATGCAACTTTGTTATTATCATAATAATAACGCACATACTCATTATTTATAACATATCATGCATATATTATAAACAGTAAAAAAAACAAGGATGATCAATCGTCCAAAAACTAATGGCCCGTGTGAGCTAAACACGGGCTTAGGTTCAATCCTAGGGAAATGCATGAGATGCAAATGCAACTATTACATAAACTTCCATTATCTACATGTCGTCGATCTTCATAATCATCAAAGCCACCATCTTCCAATCTTGGTATTCCACTATACTAATATTTACATATAAATATCCATGGCAAATAGGGATAAATCTCACGGGGTGGGAACGTGCCATAAACCAAGCCCACTTTAAATTTGATACACAAAATATCCTAAAATACACATAGCAAATTGGGCTTGGGCTTTTGATCATCCTTCATGCATAATATCACATATCATACACCATTAATTAATTATCACAATAATTAATTGATCCAATATTATATATCTTGATCAAATCACTAACCGCTACGATTATAAACTAAATTAACAAAATATACAAACTCCTTTGTCTACTTTCTAATTAATTTATTTATAACCGAATTTTTTGTAAATCACAATTTACTATAAATAATTAAAGTCCAACTTCAATTATTTATTTCATGAGAAAATATGTACAACTTTTATAAATTTAAACTTAAGGGCTCAAAAAATCATTTTTCACCAAAAACATTTTGGCCCATTTAAATTTCACAAATTATGTTAGCCATCTAATGGCCCAACAACTTCAAGGCCCATGACACTTTGATATTCCAAAACACTTTTGGAAACCCTAGTAGTCATCGTCGTTGCCGGAGCTCCGTCGCGGGATTTTGGCCAACTTACCCAAAATTTTTTTTAGTTAAAACAAGGGGTTGTTCGGGCAGCCCCTCGGGCTGCCCTTGCTGCCCGAAACGTGCAGCCCAAGCTGCCCAAAATGGGCAGCAACTTGCTGCCCAAAATTGGCCCCAAACCGGCATAGATTTTGTTGCAAAAAATCATCTCATGCGGTTAGAAATCGACCTCAATATAATATTATGTATATGCTACACAAAATAGTATCCATATCTCTTGATACAACTTGAAAGAGGATCGATTAAGGTGTCCGTATGCGCAACAGAAGTTTCAAAATAATTTTTGTAGCAAGAAAATCGAACACCTTAAGCTTATAATGTGTAGCAAATACGAAAAACACGAAATAACATTCATAGGGTGTTTTTAAGATTTTACCAACCAATCTCTTGAGATTGATGATGGCTCCAACTAAAGTGTTAAAACCTTAACTCTTGAATGACAAGACAATCTACGAGCTTCCCTTTGAGCACTCCTTGCTCAAATATTAAGCCCACCACTTGCAAGCTAGAACTCCTCTTATTTTGCACTAGAAAAATAAGAGGATTTTTCTTTGAGAAGTGTAAGAATTTACTCAACAAAATGAAGAGAAAATTGAAGGAGAATATGAGCTAAAGTTTCGGCCATCTCATCTTGGAGTGAAGGGGAGAGTTTTTTCTTGGTATTGAGAAAAGTAGTAGCAAGCATGTGCATGCCATGCATAGATTATTGAAAAAGTTCACTCCAACTCTTCACCTCCCAAGCATGCATTTTGACTTGGGCTTGTAACTATTACAAGGCCCATGGAATTTTATTTATATGTCTCAAACACATTTGAGGTCATTTAAACTGTAGAACCCGTAAATCAGACTACGTATAAGCCATGCATAATTACTATTATTTAAATTAAAATGATTTTTCATGCAGGAGAATTTAAATGCATTATTTTAAAATTTTTTGAGTTATTTTACGCAGTAGTATTTTTATCTTTTCAGTTAAATAAGTGAGGTCGGACTGGAGTTAGAGTATTAAGATAAATTTTAATATTAAGACAACGTCCCTAGAATTTATTTAAGACAAAGAATGATTTATTTTAATGTAAAAGAAAGTTAGGAATTTAAGATAATTAGTAAATAAATTCTTTTAGGTTCAATATTTAATTAAAAGCCTAAATTAAATTATATGATCAATTGAGATAAGTTAATCTAGGCTTATTTTATTTAAGAAATTATAATTTAACATGATAGTAAATTTAACTTTAAGATTTAAAAATTTCCATGCATGCAAGATAATGTTGATCCTAAATTAATTTATTTATTCACTAAAATTCTAAATGGGTAGATAAGACTCTAAAGATTTAAAATACAATATTTAACAATATTTTTCCTCCCATTTTATCAAGATTTCGGCCACTACACATGTGGGTTTAAAAATATTTGGCAACTCTTCATTTTGATATCTTTCCTTAATCCTTTCATGGCACAATTAATTCCCTAATTTTAAATCCTCTATAATTAATAGTTAAGCAATATTCAGAGGAGAAAAATCATGAGTCTCCTAGGAGAAATAAAAAAGAAAACAAGGGAGAAAAGTAGAAACAAAAGAAGAACACTCTGTCTCCGCCGCGCCGTGTCGTTGCACTAGTTTGTTTTTCTTATTCGTCAAAATTTCCAGGCATGTATATGTTATTTATTTGCTCTTCAATCAAGTCATATATTGAAATTTTTACATCACATGTGCATTATTTTTAACTACAAAACCGAAGCAAGGCAACAACACTTTTCAAAATTCTGCACATATTTTTTTGGTTTCCTCTATGCCTCACGGGTTCTTTGTTTTTGTGAGTTCAGGTGGTGGGCTCGATCCTAGGCTCCCAAGGCTGCTTATGGTCATGTCCTAGGGTATGTTAGGGTCAAGTTTGATCAAGGATTCAAGTCCCAAAATCGTGAGCTAGACGCTCCAATCCGCAAGCATGAATCAAGTGTCATTTTCGAAACTCAATTGCTGTCAATGGCTTGCTTGGGTTAGTGTTCGCGCCATGGATGGCCAAGGGCCGGTAGCCACGGCTAGGACCCTTCCTTAGAAAGCATAGGACGTGGTCAAGTCAGCCTTAAGTGGCTTGAGTCACGTCCCAAGTCGGTTGGACAGCAACAATGCAAGTGTCCCACGGCTTCTGTTTTCTGATTTTCGTGTGTGTAAGTGGTTTCGGTTTATGTGGGTTGGTGTGGATCTTGGTTGACCTCTGGCCCTTAGCCATGGTTCACACCATACCCCTCGATGTCTAAATCTAGCCATGGTCGATCATGTGGCCACTGGAAGGATACATGACAGCAAGAACAAGCAACAACCCCATGCGTGTGAGGTGTGCTCTCGGGTAGAGTGTATGAGTTGTTGCTGGTGTTGCTTGGATTGTGGCTGGCCTAGGGCCCTTAGCCATGGTTCAAGCCACAACTTAGGATATTGGTAAGAAGCTCTTGTTGGTGGTTCAAACCCCAATGGCCATTAGCCTCGGAAATGAAGCATGCAAGCACAAGCGCTGGTGCTGTAATTTTTGACAGCAACTTAGTGCTTTGGTTCAGAGGCTCGTTTAGGTTCTTGGTTGGCTTTTAACCTATGGCCTTGGACTGGACAGTGAATCATTGAGTAAGTAAGGTCATGTTTTTGGCCGTTTGTGATTCGGTTAAGTTTAGAGGTCGTACGAGAATTTACGGTGCAATGTGCCAAATTGACTCTCGAAAGAGCGTTTCATGTTGTTGGCCTCCATTCACCAAATTTCGATTTGTACAATTTTTAGGAGCATTACTTCAACATTTTAGGTGTATTTTAATCATGACTAAATGATGATTCAATGTTGGTTCGGGTTGGTACGGAGTCATGGTTGAATACTAAGTCGTTTTTTGTAATTGTCTCGTTTTTGGGTTCAATTACGAAGTTTCGGTCAAGTTAAATCATTTGCATATTTTTCATGTTAGACTAGGTAGCAGCGAGCCTGGGAACGATCCAACCTATTCGGTAAAATAATACAGGACATTTAATTATATTACGTGCATAAAAATATAAAATGTTCATTTTTGAGATATATGCGATATTGCTTGTGGCCACCTCACGTCATGGGATTGCAGCTTATCATGGGATTATTACTTCATCCGGTGGTCACTGACCGGTTCAGTTCATGTTCATGTATGGTTACAGATATCCAGTCTAAGGGCTGTGATGATCTCTACCGCCCAGTATACTGTGGTTTAGTCTAATCAGACGATTCATTTCACTTTATGGGCACTTGCCTAGAACATATTCTCAACAGAAAATTATTATATTCTATTTCATGACAGGGCTCTATCGAGCAAACATTTCACGTACGACTTTCGGTTCAGTTATGCACGTATTTATAATTACTAATGACAAAATATTTTCACGTTATGCTTTACAACATGATATCTTTACACGGCATGAAATTTTTATGATATATTTACTTGTTATCTACAATATATGCATGCTGAGTGTTTAGACTCACTAGACTTGATTGTTGTAGGTACTGATGAGTTCGGGACCGAGGGCGGGGACCAGTGAGCTTGCTTGGGTCCGCAGTAGTAGGAACCCGAATGTGGGGACCTGGACGCTAATCCTTTTCTTAATCTTCATTGGGATAATAGGATCAATTTAATTAATCTGGGTTTAAAATTTTTTTTTTTTATACAAATGCGGAACGTAATGGAATTCATCTAATATACATATCAGTATATAAAAGTACGAGTCTAGTACAATATACATTTATCGAAAACTAAGGTTCAACACTAAAACATCAAGTGTCCAAAACCCTATCAACATCAAAGTCTTAAGTCTCCACTCTAATCACGATCTCTCCTCTTCATCTTCTCGACCCTGATCCTGTCCCACCTGTTGCCATGCACACATACAAACACGACAACAGCCGGATAACTCCGGTGAGAATATAGTCCCAGTATAAATCAACAAACATGCAATCATATGATAAACATAAAAGCATGGACAGATAACAGCAATATGTATCAAAATCTGAAACATAATCAACATAAAACTGTCGGCAATGCTCGTGACTCCACGACTCAGACTAGACTCAATCCTAGTCTAGTGATCCCGGTTTCCAAACGTTGGTATTCCTATATCGACCAACAGTAATAGAAGAAACTCCGATTCTATCCACGTCGATATAACCAAACATCCAGTGTCTTGACCTATCCGTCACAGACTGTGACACAATCGTCAATACACTATCTTGTGACATCGTGCAATGTGCCCATGGCGATCCCACAACTATCAGGCACTTCTGTCACAAGATCACTCGACTAATATCTGCTTTCTATACATCCATAGAACAAGCATATCAAGTCAAAGCAATTAACATAATAATAAGAAGTATGTGATTTAGGGAAACTCAAGTATATCCTACTTGAGTCGATCTCCCAGTACCACATTGACTTATACCTTTCGTTCGTAGTCTCGGTGTGAAGCAATATAAGTTCTGAACTCAAGACTATCTCTATCAATCTGAAATGACATATCGAGAATAATAATATCAACATTCCATTCTCAATTCAATACTGAATAAGATCAATCTGAATCTAGTTCAAAATCAACGGCATAACGGCACAATCCCGATATTTCCGTCAATACAATATCAACAAATATCAATTACAAATCATAACCCATATCCGATACAATCTGTAATCAATCAATAATCTAATTTGTCCGGTTTTCAGTCCATATAATCAAAAATTCATAACAATTCCATAATCAATCTGTTTTTCGATCTGACTTCAATTCTACGGTGTGTAGTATTCCCAGAACACATAATAATGATCAAATAATAATTTCTCCAATATCATAATTTTCAAATGATAACAGAACTCAATAAAACTTACGTCCAGTTGTAGCTGTTGACGAGAGGAGTACGGTACTGTGTTCAGATTCAAATTCTGATAGACGGATCTTGCCGAATCGCAATTTTAAAGAAAATAAAAGCTTGAGGGATTTTTGAAGCTTTTCTCTCGATTTTGGCTGGAATTCTCGAAGAGAAGAAACAAGGATTTCAACATATATTGCATGGTGAGGACAAGTGTACCGCCCAATTCCATAATTGCACTTTAGCCCCTAAAATCTTCACTATTTGCAATTTGGTCCTCACAACTCTTTTTAATTCAATTTCAATCCTATGGAATTATAAAACAATGGAATATGACTCAACATTCCAAAATTCATCAATTATAATAATCTTGGATTAAAATAATAACATCTCGGGCCTTACAATTCTCCCTCTCTGAAACACGATTTCGTCCTCGAAATCTTAAGCAATCATATCACAGGCAATCAAACCAGAAATAACAGAAACTAAAATAGTAAACTCACATCAGTGGAATAACTCTGGGAATTCCTCTCATATCTGATTCAGTCTCCCAAGTAGCTTCTTCAATGCCATGACGAGTCCACTTGACTTTCACAAGTGGGATGGTCTTCGTTCTGAGTTGCTTTTCTTTATGATCAATAATCTGAACCGGTTTCTCAATATAACTCAGAGACTCATCAAGCTCAGCCTCGTCTGGCTGGATAATATGGGAATCATCCGGGAGATATTTCCGTAACATAGATACATGAAAGACATCGTGTATTCCAGATAGAGAAGGCGGTAACGCGAGTCGGTAGGCACGATCTCCTATCTTCTCGAGAATGTCATATGACCCAATATAACGTGGAGACAGCTTCCCTTTCTTGCAAAATCTGACTACTCCTCTGAAATGTGAAATCTTCAGAAATACTCGGTCTCCTGCCTCAAACACCAACGGTCTACGTCGAACATTGGCATATTTGGCTTGTCTGTCTTGAGCTGTCTTCATCCTTTTCTGAATCAGCTTTACTTTCTCAGTCATATCTTTGATCATATCAGGCCCAGTCTCAGGTACCTCAGAGATATCATCCCAATACAGAGGGGATCTGCACTTCTTGCCGTACAACGCTTCAAACGGTGCCATCACAATACTCGTCTGATAGTTGTTGTTGTACGAAAACTCACATAATGGCAAAGAATCCTGCCAACCAGTGCCAAAGTCTAGCACTACAGCTTTCTGTGTCTTCAAGTCATTATACATCTTTCTGCCACCAGGATGGATACTGAATCGACTGCTGTGCGCTTCAGTCAATATCTGCTGTTTCAACTCTGAAACATTCAGCACAACAAGACGATTATTCACATACAGTACATCCTCACGTACCTGAAACTCTGATTGATGACCTGATCTGACCATCTCAATCGATTTTTGAACTTTCTGATCAACTTTCTGAGCCGCTTTAATATTCAAAATCAGCTCTGGTTCAGCTTGTATAGCATATAATCTCAACGGTCTACAATCTGTCTCAAATACCAATCCAGACAAACAGCAGTCTTCAATCAAATTCGAAACACATATTGTCGATAAGGATAAAGCACATACCTTTCGACTCAATACATCAGCTGCTGCATTGGACTTTCCCGGATAGTATTTGATTTCACAATCAAAGTCTTTTAAGTAAATCCAGCCATCTTCGCTGTCTCATATTCAGTTCTGATTGTGAAAACAGATATTTCAAACTTTTGTGATCAGAATAAATTTCAAATTTCTCACCGTAGAGGTAGTGTAGCCATATCTTCAAAGCAAATACAATGGCTGCCAATTCAAGATCATGAATTAGGTAGCGAGTCTCGTGTGGCTTCAGGTGTCTCGAGGCATAAGCAATCACATGCCCTCGCTGCATCAACACACAACCCAAACCTCTGTGAGAAGCGTCACAATAAACAACAAATCCACCAGTACCTGAGGGGATAGTCAGTATCGGTGCACTGGTCAATCTTTTCTTCAATTCCAGAAAACTGGACTCACGGTCTTCTGACCACACAAACGGAGCATTCTTCTGAGTTAACTGAGTAATCAGTTTGACAATGCTCGAGAAAACTTTAATAAACCGACGGTAATATCCTGCCAAACCCATAAAACTGCGAATCTCTGGCACTGATGTCGGTCTCGGCCAAGAAATCACAGCCTCAACCTGGCTGTGATCAACTGATATACCATCTCTGGATATGATATGACCCAGAAATACTACCCGTCTCAACCAGAACTCATATTTTGACAGTTTAGCATACAATTTCTCAGTTCTCAGAATTTTCAACACAGTTCTCAAATGTTCTGCATGCTCAATCATATTCTTCGAATAAATCAAAATATCATCAATAAAAATAATCACGAAATCATCGAGATATTTCTGAAATACACGGTTCATCACACCCATAAACACAGCTGGCGCGTTGGTGAAACCAAACGGCATGACAATAAACTCATAGTGTCCATACCTGGTTCTGAACGCTGTCTTCGAGATATCAAAATCCCTGACTCTCAGCTGATGATATCCAGATCTCAGATCGATCTTGGAATAAATAGAAGAACCCTGCAACTGGTCAAACAAATCATCTATACGGGGCAATGGATATTTATTCTTTACCGTTGCTTTGTTCAGTTGCCGGTAATCAATGCAGAGTCTCATTGAACTGTCTTTCTTCCTCACAAACAACACGGGAGCAACCCAAGGAGATACACTCGGTCGGATGTATCCCTTGGCCAATAAATCCTCCAACTAATCCTTCAACTCTTTCAGTTCAATCAGTGCCATTCTGTACGAAGCTCTAGAAATCGGAACTGTACCTGGTATCAACTCAATGCTGAAGTCTATCTCTCGAATCGGAGGCAATCCAGGAATCTCGTCTGGGAAGACATCAACAAACTCACACACCACTGGCAAGTCCGCCAATGATGGACTCGACTTCAGTAAATCAACTGAATAGACAAGGAAGCCTTCCGCTCCTTTCTGCAATAATCGAGTCATAGACATAGCAGACATCAAAGGAATTCTAGATCTAGAACCCTTCCCATAAAATTTCCACTCCTCCGCCATATCAGGTCTGAATCTTACAATCTTGTGGAAACAATCAACTGTAGCTCTATACTTGGTTAGCATATCGATACCAATAATGCAATCAAAGTCAGACAACCCAAGCACAATATAGTCTAACTCAATCTAATGCCCATCATACTGTAATATACAATTTCTCACAGAAGTCACTGATATCAAACCTTTCCCCAAAGAAGAAGAGACAGATACTACAGCAGATAGGGACTCAACAGGCAATGCATGTATCAATGCAAATCTCTCAGAAATAAAAGTATGAGATGCACCAGTATCAATCAATACATATGCAGGATAACCAGAAATAAAATAGTTACCTGCAACAACATCATCGGGTGCATCCTGTGCCTGCTCCTCAGTCAAAGCGAACACTCTGGCCTGCTGTCTAGGAGGCTGGCTAACTGTCAGGCTCCCTCCTGGCCTCTGCTGTGACTGGGTCGATGGGGCTGGCTAGAATGAGTGCACTGCAGCTGGTGGTTGTCTACCAGTCTGAGCTACTAATCCAGATGACTTGGCACCCTGGAATCCCTGAGAACCTCTCTGGGACAAACTCTAGCAAAATGTCCCTGCTGTCCACATATACGACAATTGCCAGACACTCCTCGGCACTTCTATGTGGAATGTCTCCCTCCACAAGTGCTGCAATAAGCCCCGGTATAAATCTGGCTCTTGGCAGTCTGTCTCGAGCCACTAGAACTGGATGAACTGCTTCCAGATCTCTTTAACTATTTCCCCCTGGCTTTCAGCTGGTCTCTCCTTCCACTGCTACTGCCACCCTCAAATCTGGAAGGAGGCTGTGGAAACTGAGCTGAGGATGGTGGCTGTGGTCTCGGTGCTGGTGCGACATACGAAGCTCCTCTCTGTCTAATCAGACCGGCTTCGGCTCCCTTTGCTCTATTCAGTGCATCCCCAAAGTTGTTTGGTCGTCCAGTGTTTACCAATGTAAATATGTCAGGATTCAGGCCATTGAAAAACTGATCAGCAATAGCTTCTTCATGCTCAGCCACGTGTGGAGCGAATCGCAGTAGGGTAGAAAACTTGGCCACATACTCTTCAATGTTCAACTGACCCTGTCTCAAATTCGCAAATTCTGCCCATTTGTCCTTTCTGTATGACACTGAAAAGAATCTTTGATAAAACTCAGTTCGGAACACTTTCCACGTAATCACTGTACCTCTATGCTCCAATGCCCTCTTCGTTGTAATCCACCAATTCTTTGCAACGTCATGCAACTGGTGCCCTATCAGTTTCACTCTTCGCTCGTCTGTATAGTCCAATGAATCAAACAGCATCCCTATGTCATCTAGCCAACTCTCACAATCCACTGAAGTCTCAGTACCATTCAGAGTCGGTGGATGGAAAGACTGAAATCTCTTCAGCAATGTTTCCATTGGAGTTGCTGTGACTTCCATCGGAGGATTTGAGGTACTACCCTGTTCTGGGATTCGTCTGGGAGGCATATCTGATTATCAAAAGGGTTAGCAATCCAATAAAACAAATATGTTTAAGTCCCTTTCTGATCATCTTACCTCTGATCAAGAATCGGTTCTGATTCATTTTCAATATACAGGTTACCATATCAAATCAGATAATTCAGTAAACATGTAATATTGAAAGCAGTAAAACAAGCTAGCAATCAAAAGCAGGAAAGAAAACTCAATCTACCCCGCTCACTAGCTTCTATTCCAGTCTAAAGGATCTATCGCTCTGATACCACCTGTTGTGGGGACCCGAACGCTAATCATTTTCTTAATCGTCATTGGGATAATAGGATCAATTTAATTAATTTGGGTCTAAAAATTTTTTTTTATACAAATGCGGAACGTAATGGAATTCATCTAATATACATATCACTATATAAAAGTACGAGTCTAGTACAATATACATTTATCGAAAACTAAGGTTCAACACTAAACATCAAGTGTCCAAAACCCTATCAACATCAAAGTCCTAAGTCTCCACTCTAATCACGATCTCTCCTCTTCATCTTCTCGACCCTAATCCTGTCCCACCTGTTGCCATGCACACATACAAACACGACAACAGCCGGATAACTCCGGTGAGAATATAGTCCCAGTATAAATCAACAAACATGCAATCATATGATAAACATAAAAGCATGGACAGATAACAGCAATATGTATCAAAATCTGAAACATAATCAACATAAAACTGTCGGCAATGCTCGTGACTCCACGACTCAGACTAGACTCAATCCTAGTCTAGTGATCCCGGTTTCCAAACGTTGGTATTCCTATATCGACCAACAGTAATAGAAGAAACTCCGATTCTCTCCACGTCGATATAACCAAACATCCAGTGTCTTGACCTATCCGTCACAGACTGTGACACAATCGTCAATACACTATTTTGTGACATCGTGCAATGTGCCCATGGCGATCCACCACTATCAGGCACTTCTGTCACAAGATCACTCGACTAATATCTGCTTTCTATACATCCATAGAACAAGCATATCAAGTCAAAGCAATGAACATAATAATAAGAAGTATGTGATTTAGGGAAACTCAAGTATATCCTACTTGAGTCGATCTCCCAGTACCACATTGACTTATACCTTCCAATCGTAGTCTCGGTGTGAAGCAATATAAGTTCTGAACTCAAGACTATCTCTATCAATCTGAAATGACATATCGAGAATAATAATATCAACATTCCATTCCCAATTCAATACTGAATCTGATCAATCTGAATCTAGTTCAAAATCAACGGCATAACGGTACAATCCCGATATCCCCGTCAATACAATATCAACAAATATCAATTACAAATCATAACCCATATCCGATACAATCTGTAATCAATCAATAATCTAAATCTGTCCGGTTTTACGTCCATATAATCAGAAATTCATAACAATTTCATAATCAATCTGTTCTTCGATCTGACTTCAATTCTACGATGTGTAGTATTCCCAGAACACATAATAATTATCAAATAATAATTTCTCCTATATCATAATTTCAAATGATAACAGAACTCAATAAAACTTACGTCCAGTTGTAGCTGTTGACGAGAGGAGTACGGTACTGTGTTCAGATTCAAATTCTGATAGACGGATCTTGCCGAATCGCAATTTTAAAGAAAATAAAAGCTTGAGGGATTTTTGAAGCTTTTCTCTCGATTTTGGCTGGAATTCTCGAAGAGAAGAAACAAGGATTTCAACATATATTGCATGGTGAGGACAAGTGTACCACCCAATAACATCTCGGGCCTTACACCGAAGACCTCATTTATCAGTTTATTTACAATTTTTATGCAAACTCATTTTTATCACGATGAACTATTTTAAGTTGTTGTTTTGAAACAGATATTTACTTCCGCTGCTATTTTAAACATTGAATCTTTTTATCAGTATATTTTATGAATGAGGCATTTTATTTATTTAAAAAGAAAATTTTAAATTATTCCGCAAAATTTTCAAATACGAAATACGGGCCTCTACAGCTAGTATCAGAGCCTATGTTCTTGTAAAGGGTTGTACTACTACTGACCTCGAGAAGCTCACAAAGTCACGTCTTCGGTCTGTAAGTTTTACGTTACGCATTTCTTTTAAAGCATGAAATATTTTTACAACATTTTTCCATGAAATGATTTATGTCAAGATTATGATTTTGCAGTATTTATTTAAATTTAAAGAAATAATAGAGATTATGCATGTTAGTTACGTATGGGTTATGTATGGAACAGTATGCCTCCTAAACGGATTCTTGAGCGCACGAGACATGATGAGCCTCACCAGGAGGACAGGGAGGATCAGAGGCAGGAGAGGAATGGACCTCCACTCCCTCCACCTGACATGAATGCCCAGATGCTAGCTGGGATGACTCAGTTCTTCGCACAGTTTGCGGGGAACAACACTGTAACAACCAAGCCGGCAGGGCCCGAGGCTACCTATGAGCGCTTCATGAAGATGAGGCCGAAGGAGTTCTCCGGGACTTCCGATCCTATGATTGCCGAGGGCTGGATCAAGTCCCTCGAGGTTATCTTTGAATTTATGGAGCTTGTGGATTTTGACAGAGTTCGTTGTGCGACATATCTATTTGGAGGAGATGCACGCCTATGGTGGGAAGGAGCATCAGTAGCTTTGAACTTGGCTACGCTGAGCTGGACGCGCTTCATGGAGGTATTTTACTCCAAATATTTTACTGACGAAGTGCGTTCTAGATTGACCAGGGAGTTCATGACCCTGAGGCAGGGAGAGCTGACTGTTACGGAGTTCATCCGTAAGTTTGAGAGGGGCTGCCATTTTGTGCCACTGATTGCGAATGATGCAGGTGCCAAGCTGAGGCACTTTCTAGATGGACTGCGGCCGATCTTGCGCCGTGACGTTAGGGTGGCTGGCCCTACTACCTTTGATGTCGCTGTTTCCAGAACTCTTGCTGCAGAGCAAGATTAGATTGACATTGAGAGGGATCGCCAGGGTAAGCAACCAGTTCAAGTACCACACCGCCCTCCTCCCCATCAGTAGCAGCATCAGCATAAGAGGCCTCATCATGGCCCACCCAGAAACAGAGGACAGCAGCAGCAGCGGGGACGCGCAGTCTCGAGGACTTTTGATCACCCAGTCTGTCCTAAGTGCACACGCCGCCATGCTGGAGCGTGTATGTATGGTTTCGGGAAGTGTTACAAGTGTGGTAGTCCAGACCACTTGCTGCAGCAGTGCCCACAGGGGAGTCTGCCTACCCAAGGCAGAGTTTTTGCTCTCCATGCAGCGGAGACAAACCCAGACACCATGCTCATGACAGGTATCTTAAAGCTTTAAGTTAATATTTGAAATTCATTGTTTTGGGAATCTGGATTAAGATTTTGAACATAGAATTGATGATAGGATTGCATGCTCTAATCAGTGTTATTTTCGGGAATTTAGTTTAGAAGAACTCTGGCCTTTGCATGTCTATTAAGTTAGTTCTAGTGATTATTGGGTTCAGCTTGACGTTCCAATCTTTCAGGGAGAATTTTTATATCTGGTTCCGCTATGAAAGCCTTGATAGATTCAGGGGCTACTCACTCGTTTATTTGAGAGGTTTTTGCTAACTTCCTCAAGATCAAAACCGTTGGGTTAGATGTGGCGTATTCAGTAGTTTTGCCTTCTGGAGAGGAGATGACAGCTAACAATGTGATCCGAGACATAGACCTCGAGCTTCATGGGAATCTGGTTTATGCGGATCTTATTGTACTGCCGATGCCAGAGTTTGACATCATTCTAGGGATGGACTGGCTATTGCGGAACAGAGTTTTGATTGACTTCCAGCGGAGATCCGTTCTAGTCCGACCGCCTGGGATGGCGCGGTTCTTATTCGAACAAGACAGGTACTTTCCTTTACCGCGCATTATACCTTGTGTCCAGGCTAGGAAGCTCATACGTAGAGGGTGTCGGGCGTTTTTAGCGACTTTTGTATCCGTTCCCGAGGCACCCAGTCAGTCATCCTCCGATGTTCCCATTGTTAGAGATTTTCTAGATGTTTTTCCTGAGGACCTCTCCGGTATGCCACCCGAGAGAGAGGTGGAGTTTTCGATTGAGCTTATGCCAGGTACGGTGCCGATCTCAAAAGCACCGTACCAACTAGCACCGACAGAGATGGCAGAACTCAAGAAGCAGATTCAGGAACTTCTTGACAAGTAGTTCATTCGCCAGAGTTTTTCACCATGGGGCGGGCCAGTCTTATTTGTGAAGAAGAAGGATGGTTCTATGAGGCTCTGTATTGATTACCGGGAGTTGAATAAGGTTACAGTGAAGAATAAGTACCCACTTCCGCGGATTGAGGACTTTGATCAGTTGCAGGGAGCTTCAGTATTCTCCAAGATTGATATGCGTTCCGGTTATCATCAGTTGAGGGTGAAAGATGCTGATGTTTCCAAGACTTCTTTTAGGACTCGTTATGGCCACTACGAGTTCCTTGTGATGCAGTTCGGTTTGATGAATGCGCCAGCAATCTTCATGGATCTCATGAATCGCGTATTTCAGCCGTATCTTGACCAGTTTGTGATAGTGTTCATAGACGACATTCTCGTCTACTCAAAGAATCAAGAGGATCACAGCAGACATCTGACCACAGTTTTGCAGACCTTACAGAAACACAAGTTATTCGCAAAGTTCAGTAAATGCGAATTCTGGTTAGAGAAGGTGGCGTTCTTAGGCCACATCGTTTCTAGCAGCGGTATTGAGGTAGACCCAGCGAAAGTTGCAGCAGTCAGATATTCGGTTGTGCCGCAGAATGCATCAGAGATCCGTAGTTTCCTTGGGCTAGCAGGATATTATCAGAACTGTATTCAGGGATTTTCCTCTATCGTAGTTCCACTCACATCGTTGACAAAGAAGAATGCGAAATTTGTGTGGAGCGATGAGTGTCAAAAGAGCTTCGATACTCTGAAGCAAGCTCTTATCTCAGCCCCAGTATTGGCCATGCCGTCAGGGTCCGGAGACTTTGTTTCATATACCGATGCTTCGAAGCTCGGTCTAGGCGCAGTGTTGATGAAGCATGGGAAGGTGATTATAAGAGCCTAAAATCCTTACTTGGAAATTTGCGGAAAATTTAAAATTTTTCTTTTTAAAATAATTAAAATACCTCAATCATAAAATAAACTGATCAATAAAGTTTGATGTTCAATGTGGCAGCGGAAGAATTAACATTTTTGAAATAACAGTAAAAAGTTTTTCCAACAATAATTAAAATATTTGAGCCATCAATTAAAAATAAATGCTGGACTGAGGTCCTCGAGTCCTACTACTGCCGACTCGAGCATGCTCACTGGTCCCCGCCCTCGGCCCCGGCATCATCAGAACCTACAACAATCAAGTCTAGTGAGTCTAATGACTCAACATGCATATATCGTAAATAACGAGTAAATACTATAGTAAAATTTCATGGAATAAAAATGTCGTGTCATGAGGCATATCGTAAAAGTGTCGTGTCATGATTAATTATAATACATGCATAACTGAACTGAAAATATCATGGTAAAAATGTTTGCTCCTTGGAGCCCTGTACTGAAATAGCCTGTAATAATTTTCCTGGTGAGATTATGGTATACGCAAGTGGACCCTGCACTGAAACTGACCGGTAACTGGCGACCGGATAATAAAATGCTCCCATGACCCGTAACTGGCGATCGGATAAAATAGTAAACGTCTGATCAGACTGTAGCCACAGTATACTGGGTGAAACAAACTCAACTGACCGGTAACTGGCCGCCGGACCGGTAACTGGCGACCGGATTCAGCAATAATCCCATGATAGTGAAATGGCCACAAGCAATATCGCATAACCTCAAAAATGAACATTTTATATATTTATGCACGTAATATAATTAAATGGCACAATTAAATATCCTGTAATAATTTACTGCTTGGATTGGATCGCTCCCAGGCTCGCTGCAACCTAAATATGTCATGAAAAATATGCAATAGATTTATGGGACCAAACTATGCAATAACATTCTAAAATGTGACAATTACGCCTACCGACTTCGTATTTAATCATGACTCCGAACCAACCCGAACCAACACTGAACCGTCATGTAGTCATGATTAAAATGCGGCTAAAATGATAAAATAATGCTCCTAAAATGGTGAGGGCCGAAATCTAGGTGAATGGAGGCCAAAACATGAAACACTCTTTCGAGAGTCAATTTGGCACATCGCACCGTAAATTCTCGTACGACCTCAAAAATGATCTGAATTACAAACGGTCAAAAACATGACCTTCCTAACTCAATAAGGCATTGTCCAGTCCAAGGCCATAGGCTAAAAGCCGACCGAGAACTCGAACGAGCCACTGAACCGTCACAGCAAGTTGCTGTCCCAAAAATACAGCAACCGTGCTTGGTTTGCTTGCGTCGTTTGCGAGGCTAATGGCCATTGGGGCTTGAACCACCGACCAACACCTCTTACCAACATCCCAAGGAATGATTCGAACCATGGCTAAGGGCTTTAGACCAGCCACAATTCGGAATATTCCAGCAACAATCGAAAAGATTCACCCGAGAGCACCTTTGCATGCGCGTGTGGTGTTTTGCTTTGCTTGCTGTCTCGTGTCGTTCTAGTGGCCATTTGATTGACCATGGCACGACCTAGACATCTAGGGGTATGGTATGAACCATGGCTAAGGGCCATAGGCCAACCAAGATCCACACCAAACCACCAAAATCGAAACTCATATGCTGTACCAAGGAAGGGCCGAAATGGGGAAAGGGCTGTTCTTGCGTTTGATTTAAAAACCGATGCACCATGGACCAAGCCCCCAAAAGGGCAACTTAGTCACGTCATAGACATGCTAGGGAAGTGATCTAACCATGGCTATAAGCCCTTGGGGCAGCCAAGATCAGATCCTTTCTCCTTTGACAGCACACACAGAATTTCGAAACATAAATGGCAAGGAAGAGAAGCTGCTGTTATTTTCGATTTCTGTCAATTATGGAGTTTTTTTGAATGGACCATCACAGTCTTGACACACCCTATTATGTGTCTAGATGTAGCCTAGTGAGCCTGATATCGAACCATCCACCTGAAACCTCAAAACTTGAGAAAACCGTGAAGCTGCCATGAAAGTCGAAAAAAAATCTGCACATGCATTTCGAAAAGGCTTGAGGTATATTTCGGTTTTCTTGTATAAAATCATGTACAAGTGATGTTTCAAAATAATAGTAGGACTTGATTGAAGAGCAAGAAAGATTATACGCATGCCTGGTTTCGTTTTGAAAGAAAACGAACGAAACGACGACGACGCGGCGCGGAGGAGTGGTGCTATCTAGCTTTCTTGTCTACCTTGCTCTATTTCTCTCCTCTTAAAAGCTATGAACCTCACGATTTTTTCTTCTCAAATACACTCTGAATTCGGTGGAGAGGGGAGGATAATATTGGTTAGGGGAGTGAGGGAGTGGTTGCCATATAATGGGGAACAAGTAAGACCAAGTCTACTAGTTTTTAAATTTGAATTATGGTTGCTATCAAATGATATGTTGGATGATTCTAGAATGCAAGTGGCCGAACATGCAAGGCTAAGACTATGTTAGGATAATGCTCAATAATTAATTAATTAAGGTGGACTAATAATAAAAGAAAGATTAGCATGTTAATCACCAAAAAGAATGGGTCAAAAGGGTTATGAGTTGGAATGGTAATGCTCTAGCAATTAGGGGTGGCCGAAATATTCACTATAAAAGGAAGGGGAAATATTGATTATCTAGTAAATTAACAACCCTTAAAAGCCTAACTAATCATTTAATTAATTTAGTGAATTAAACCCTTAATTATTGGAACTTAAATGAACTTATTTCCTACTCACCTCAAGTAATTAAATTAAATCCCCAAACCTCCTTATTAACTTAAATGAACTTACTTGCTAGTTGAAATAAATTCTGGAAATGTTTCTTGAATCTTAAATTTTATCTCAAAACTCCAACTCCAGTCCGGCCTCACTGAAATAACTGAAATGGTAAAAATCAAACTACTGCATGAAATAATAAAATAATTAACTTTAAATACTCATGCAACAAAAAAATCATTTTTTATTTAAATACTAGAATTATGCATGGTTTATACGTAGTCTAAGTTACTGGTTCTACAATCCTCCCCCCCCTTAAAAGAAATTTCGTCCTCGAAATTAAAAACTCACCGAATAACTCGGGGTAACGATCTCTCATCTCCGACTCAGACTCCCATGTAGCTTCCTCCTCTGAATGGTTGAGCCATTTGACTTTGACTCGCTTAACCAGCTTGTTCTGAAGCTTCTTCTCCTGCCTGTCTAGGATCTGCACTGGTCTCTTTTCATAAGATAAGTTCGGAGTAAGCTGCAACGGCTCGAAGTTCAAGACATGCGAAGGATTCGCCATGTACTTCCTTAGCATAGAGACGAGAAAGACATTGTGTACTCCGGCCAGATTCGGCGGAAGAGCCACACGATAAGCTAGCGTCCCAACTCTGTCAAGGATCTCAAATGGTCCAATAAATCTCGGACTGAGCTTCCCTTTCTTGCCAAATCTCATGACACCCTTCATAGGTGCCACCTTAACAAAAACATGGTCGCCGACAGCAAACTCTAAATCTCTCCTCCGCTGATCGGCATAACTCTTCTGTTGACTCAGATCAGTCCTCATTCTATCACGGATCCGGGCTACTACATCGACACTCTGCTGAATAATAACTGGACCCAACTCTGCTCTCTCTCCTACTTCATCCCAATGAACAGGAGATCTACACTTGCGGCCATATAGTGCTTCATACGGAGCCATACCAATGGAAGACTGGAAGCTGTTGTTGTAGGTGAACTCAACCAATGGCAAGTTCGACTCCCAAATCCCTGAGAAATCAATGACGCAAGCACGGAGAAGATCCTCTAAAATCTGAATGACTCGCTCTGACTGCCCATCTGTCTGCGGATGGAAAGCTGTGCTAAACAGCAACTTCGTACCCATAGTCGAATGTAAACTCTTCCAAAACGAGGAAGTGAATCTGGGATCTCTGTCAGATACGATAGATACTGGAATGCCATGAAGTCGGACTATCTCTCGTATATACAACTCCGCATACTGAACCATGGTGAAAGTCGTCTTAATAGGCAAGAAGTGCGCTGATTTGGTAAGACGATCTACAATCACCCAGATGGCATTCGATCCTCTGGCTGACCTCGGCAAACCGGTCACAAAATCCATGGTGACATTCTCCCACTTCTACTCGGGAATAGGAAGAGGCTTGAGCAAACCTGCTGGTCTTTGATGCTCGGCCTTCACCAACTGGCAAGTCAGACACTCGGATACAAATCGTCTGATGTCTTTCTTCATCCCTGGCCACCAATACAATAGCTGCAGATCCTTGTACATCTTCGTACTCCCTGGATGAATAGAGTAAGGCGACGTATGGGCTTCTGATAAAATATCTGCTCGGATAGAATCACTGCTAGGAACCCATATTCTGTCTCGGTACCTAACAATACCATCACTGACTGAATACAAGACACTGCCCTTGGCCTCATATCTCTGCTTCCACTTGGCCAACTGCTCATCTGCTGATTGACCACTGCGAATACGGTCCAAAAGGGAAGACTGAATGGTCAAGGTAGATAGACGGAGAACTCTACCTTGAGGATAAGTCTCAAGATCAAACCTCTGCATCTCAATCTGAAGAGGTCTCGACACTGTCAAATGAGCCATCACTACGACTTTTCTGCTCAATGCATCCGCAACTACATTAGCTTTACCCGGGTGGTAGCTAATGTCAAAGTCATAATCCTTCACAAGCTCCAACCAACGCCTCTGACGCATGTTCAGCTTCTTCTGCGTAAAGAAATACTTGAGGCTCTTGTGGTCGGTAAACATCTGGCACTTCTCTCCATACAGATAATGCCTCCAAATCTTCAAGGCAAAAACTACTGCGGCCAACTCTATATCATGGGTCGGGTAGTTCTTCTCATGAGTCTTCAACTGTCTGGAAGCATATGCTATCACCTTCCCATGCTGCATCAATACGGCGCCAAGACCGAGCTTCGAAGCATCGGTATACAGAACAAACTCACCGGACCCTGACGGAACGGCCAAAACTGGTGCTGAGATAAGAGCTTGCTTCAAAGTATCGAAGCTCTTCTGACACTCCTCGCTCCAAACAAATTTCACATTCTTCTTTGTCAGTGCTGTGAGTGGAACTGCAATCGAAGAGAATCCCTTAATGAACTTCCGATAATATCCTGCTAAGCCAAGAAAATTGCGGATCTCTGATGCATTCTGCGGCACAACCCAATCTCTGACTGCTGCAACTTTCGCTAGGTCTACCTCAATGCCACTGCTGGAAACAATGTGGCCTAAGAACGCCACCTTCTCTAACAAAAATTCGCATTTACTGAACTTTGCAAATAATTTGTGTTTCTGCAAGGTCTGCAACACTGTGGTCAGATGCCTGCTGTGATCCTCCCGATTCTTGGAGTAGACGAGAATGTCATCTATGAACACTATCACAAACTGGTCGAGGTATGGCTGAAATACGCGATTCATGAGATCCATGAAGATCGCTGGCGCATCCGTCAAACCGAATGACATCACAAGAAACTCGTAGTGACCATAACAAGTCCTGAAAGCTGTCTTTGAAACATCAGCATCTCTCACCTTCAACTGGTGATACTCGGAACGCAGATCAATCTTGGAGAAAATTGAAGCTCCCTGCAACTGGTCAAACAGATCCTCAATCCTCGGAAGTGGATATTTATTCTTCACTGTAACCCTGTTCAACTCCCGATAGTCAATACAAAGCCTCATCGTGCCATCTTTCTTCTTAACAAACAAGACTGGCGCGCCCCAAGGTGAGAAACTAGGGCGAATGAACTCCTTGTCAAGAAGTTCCTGAATCTGCTTCTTAAGCTCTGCCATCTCTGTCGGTGCAAGTCAGTACGGTGTTTTTGAGATCGGAGCTGTACCTGGCATAAGCTCGATGGAAAACTCCACCTCTCTCTCAGGTGGCATACCAGAGACGTCCTCAGGAAAAACGTCTAAGAAGTCTCTAACTATCGGAACATCTGAGGCTGACTGACTGGGCGCCTCGGGGACAGATACAAAGGTTGCTAGAAACGCCCGACACCCTCTATGCATGAGATTCCTAGCCTGAACATATGGAATAATACGTGGTAGAGGAAAGTACCTGTCTGGCTCAAATAAGAACTGCGTCATTCCAGGCGGTCGGACTAGAACAGATCTCTGCTGGAAGTCAATCAAAACTCTGTTCCGCAGTAGCCAATCCATCCCTAGTATAATGTCAAACTCTGGCATCGGCAGTACGATCAGATCCGCATAAACAAGGTTGCCATGGAGCTCAAGATCTATGTCTCGGATCACACTGGTGGCTGCCATCTCCTCGCCAGACGGTAGTACTACGGAATAGGCTATATCTAGTCCAATGGTCTTAACTTTGAGGAAATTAGCAAAGACCTCTGAAATGAATGAGTGAGTGGCCCCTGAATCTATCAAGGCCTTCGTAGCGAAACCGGATATAAAAATTCTCCCTGAAAGATCGGAACTCTAAGTTGAACCCAATAGTTACAAAGACTAAACTTATAGACATGCAAAGGTTGAAGTTCTTCTAACTTAAATTTCCAAAATATTACAAAGTAGAGCATCAAATCCTAACGCAATTCTATGTTCAAAATATTAACCCAAAACATTAAGTTCCAAATGCAGACTCAAAGCTTAAGGTACCTGTCATCAGCATAGTATCGGGGTTCGTCTCCGTCGTATGGAGAGCAAACACTCTGCCCTGAGTAGGCAGGTTCCTCTGAGGGCACTACAGAATTAAGTGGTCTGGACAACCACACCTATAACACTTTCCTGAGCCGTACAAACATGCTCCAGGATGGCGACGTGAACACTTAGGACAGACTGGGCTCTCAGGAGCCCTCGGGGCTGGGCGTCCCCGCTGCTGCTGCTGGCCTATGTTTCTAGGTGGTCCGTGAAAAGGCCTCTTGTTTTGCTGCTGATGCTGCTGAGGAGGAGGGCGGTGCGGTACCTGGGCTGGTCGCTTTCCCAAGCGATCTCTCTCAATGTCACACTGATCCTGCTCTGCGGCTAGGGCTTTGGAGACAGCGACATCATAAGAAGTAGGGTCCGACACCCTAACATCACGGCGCAAGATCGGCCGTAGACCCACCAGAAAATGCATCATCTTGGCTCTAGCATCGTTTGCAATCAGGGGTACAAAATGACAACCCCTCTCGAACTTACGGATGAACTCCGTAACAGTCATATCTCCTTGCCTCAAGCTCATAAACTCAGTGGTCAACCGGGTGCGCACTTCCTCAGCAAAGTATTTGGAGTAGAACACCTCCGTGAAGCGTACCCAACTCAGCGTAGCCATGTTCAGGGCTACCGATGCTCCTTCCCACCATAAGCGGGCATCTCCTTCGAATAAGTATGTGGCACATCGGACTCTGTCTGCATCTCCAAGCTCCATGAACTCCAAGATAACCTCGAGGGACTTGATCCAGCCCTCAGCCATCATGGGGTCAGACGTCCCAGAAAACTCTTTCGGACGCATCTTCATGAATCTTTCGTAGACAGCCACGGGCCCTGTCGGCCTGGTCGCCACAGCATTGTTCCCCGCAAACTGTGCGAAGAATTGAGTCATCCCAGCTAACATCTGGGCATTCATGTCCGGTGGAGGTGGAGGTGGTAAGTCTCTCTCCTGCCTCGGCTCCTCTCTGCCCTCTCGGCGAGGCTCATCCTCATTAGGGCGCTCAAGGGTGCGTCTAGGGGGCATACTGTTACATACATAACCCATACGTAACTAACATGCATAATCCCATAATTTATTTAAATTTAAATACTGAATAAATAAAATAAATCTGTACATAAAATTCTTCATGAAATCATGCCGTTAAGAAAATAATTCATGCTTTAAAAAAAATACGTAAATATAAACTTACAGACCGAAGACGTGACTTTGTGAGCTTCTCGTGGTCAGTAGTAGTACAACCCTATACAGAACCACCGCTCTGATACCATCTATAAGAGCCTAAAATCCTTACTTGGAAATTTGGGGAAAATTCAAAATTTTTCTTTTTAAAATAATTAAAATACCTCAATCATAAAATAAACTGATCAACAAAGTTTGATGTTCAATGTGGCAGCGGAAGAATTAACATTTTTGAAATAACAGTAAAAAGTTTTTCCAACAATAATTAAAATGTTTGAGCCATCAATTAAAAATAAATGCTGAACTGAGGTCCTCGGGTCCTACTACTGCCGACTCGAGCATGCTCACTGGTCCCCGCCCTCGGCCCCGGCATCATCAGAACCTACAACAATAAAGTCTAGTGAGTCTAAAGACTTAACATGCATATATCGTAAATAACGAGTAAATACTATAGTAAAATTTCATGGAATAAAAATGTCGTGTCATGAGGCATATCATAAAAGTGTCGTGTCATGATTAATTATAATACGTGCAAAATTGAACTGAAAATATCATGGTAAATATGTTTGCTCCTTGGAGCCCTGTTCTGAAATTGCTTGTAATAATTTTCCTGGTGAGATTATGGTATACGCAAGTGGCCCCTGCACTGAAACTGACCGGTAACTGGCGACCGGATAATAAAATGCTCCCATGACCCGTAACTGGCGACCGGATAAAATAGTAAACGTCTGATCAGACTGTAGCCACAGTATACTGGGTGAAACAAACTCAACTGACCGGTAACTGGCGACCGGACCGGTAATTGGCGACCGGATTTAGCAATAATCCCATGATAGTGAAATGGCCACAAGCAATATCGCATAACCTCAAAAATGAACATTTTATATATTTATGCACGTAATATAATTAAATGGCACAATTAAATATCCTGTAATAATTTACTGCTTGGATTGGATCGCTCCCAGGCTCGCTGCAACCTAAATATGTCATGAAAAATATGCAATAGATTTATGGGACCAAACTATGCAATAACATTCTAAAATGTGACAATTACGCCTACCGACTTCGTATTTAATCATGACTCCGAACCAACCCGAACCAACACTGAACCGTCATGTAGTCATGATTAAAATGCGGCTAAAATGATAAAATAATGCTCCTAAAATGGTGAGGGCCGAAATCTAGGTGAATGGAGGCCAAAACATGAAACGCTCTTTCGAGAGTCAATTTGGCACATCGCACCGTAAATTCTCGTACGACCTCAAAAATGATTTGAATTACAAACGGTCAAAAACATGACCTTCCTAACTCAATGAGGCATTGTCCAGTCCAAGGCCATAGGCTAAAAGCCGACCGAGAACTCGAACGAGCCACTGAACCGTCACAGCAAGTTGCTGTCCCAAAAATACAGCAACCGTGCTTGGTTTGCTTGCGTCGTTTGCGAGGCTAATGGCCATTGGGGCTTGAACCACCGACCAACACCTCTTACCAACATCCCAAGGAATGATTTGAACCATGGCTAAGGGCTTTAGACCAGCCACAATTCGGAATATTCCAGCAACAATCGAAAAGATTCACCCGAGAGCACCTTTGCATGCGCGTGTGGTGTTTTGCTTTGCTTGCTGTCTTGTGTCATTTTAGTGGCCATTTGATTGACCATGGCACGACCTAGACATCTAGGGGTATGGTATGAACCGTGGCTAAGGGCCATTGGCCAACCAAGATCCACACCAAACCACCAAAACCGAAACTCATATGCTGTACCAAGGAAGGGCCGAAATGGGGAAAGGGTTGTTCTTGCGTTTGATTTAAAAACCGATGCACCATGGACCAAGCCACCAAAAGGGCGACTTAGTCATGTCTTAGACATGCTAGGGAAGTGATCTAACCATGGCTATATGCCCTTGGGGCAGCCAAGATCAGATCCTTTCTCCTTTGACAGCACACACAGAATTTCGAAACATAAATGGCAAGGAAGAGAAGCTGCTGTTATTTTCGATTTCTGTCATGCATGGGGTTGTTTGAATAGACCATCACAGTCTTGACACACCCTAGTATGTGTCTAGATGTAGCCTAGTGAGCCTGGAATCGAACCATCCAGCTGAAACCACAAAACTTGAGAAAACAGTGAAGCTGCTATGAAAGTCGAAAAAAAAACTTCACATGCATTTCGAAAAGGCTTGAGGTATATTTCGGTTTTCTTGTTCAAAATCATGTACAAGTGATGTTTAAAAATAATAGTAGGACTTGATTGAAGAGAAAGAAAGATTATATGCATGCCTGGTTTCGTTTTGAAAGAAAACGAATGAAACGACGACGACACGGCGCCGAGGAGTGGTGCGATCTAGCTATCTTGTCTACCTTGCTCGATTTCTCTCCTCTTAAAAGATATGAACCTCACGATTTTTTCTTCTCACATACACTCTGAATTTGGTGGAGAGGGGAGGATAATATTGGTTAGGGGAGTGAGGGAGTGGTTGCCATATAATGGGGAACAAGCAAGACCAAGTCTACTAGTTTTGAAATTTGAATTATGGTTGCTATCAAATGATATGTTGGATGATTCTAGAATTCAAATGGCCGAACATGCAAGGCTAGGACTAGGTTAGGATAATGCTCAATAATTAATTAATTAAAGTGGACTAATAATAAAAGAAAGATTAGCATGTTAATCACCAAAAAGAATGGGTCAAAAGGGTGATGAGTTGGCATGGTAATGCTCTAGCAATTAGGGGTGGCCGAAATCTTCACTATAAAAGGAAGGGGAAATGTTGATTATCTAGTAAATTAACAACCCTTAAAAGCCTTACTAATCCTTTAATTAATTTAGTGAATTAAACCCTTAATTATTGGAACTTAAATGAACTTATTTCCTACTCACCTCAAGTAATTAAATTAAATCCCCAAACCTCCTTATTAACTTAAATGAAATTACTTGCTAGCTAAAATAAATTATGGAAATGTTTCTTGAATCTTAAATTTTATCTCAAAACTCCAACTACAGTCCGGCCTCACTGAAATAACTGAAATAGTAAAAATCAAACTACTGCATGAAATAATAAAATAATTAACTTTCAATACTCATGCAACAAAAAAATCATTTTTTATTTAAATACTAGAATTATGCATGGTTTATACGTAGTCTAAGATACGGGTTCTACAGTGATAGCATATGCTTCTCATCAGTTGAAAAGCCATGAGAAGAATTACCCTACCCATGATCTAGAGTTGGCAGCCGTAGTATTTGCCTTGACGATTTGGAGGCATTATTTGTACGGAGAGAAGTGTCAGATCTTTACCGACCATAAGAGCCTCAAGTACTTCTTTAAGCAGAAAGAGTTGAATATGCGTCAGAGGCGTTGGTTGGAGCTAGTGAAGGACTATGACTGTGACATTAGCTACCACCCAGGCAAAGCAAATGTAGTTGCGGATGCACTGAGCAGGAAAGTCGCAGTGATGGCTCATTTAGATATTTCGAGGCCTCTTCAATCTGAGATGCAGAGGTTTGATCTAGAGACTTATCCTCGAGGTAGAGTTCCCCGTCTATCTATTTTGACGATTCAATCATCTCTTCTAGACCGTATTCGCTGTAGTTAGTCAGCAGATGAGCAGTTGGCAAAGTGGAAGCAGAGAGATGAGGCCAAGGGCAGTATCTTGTATTCAGTTAGCGACGGTTTTGTGAGATACCGAGACAGGATGTGGGTTCCCAGCAGTGGTTCTATTCGAGCAGATATTCTATCAGAGGCCCATATGTCGCCGTACTCTATTCATCCTAGGAGTACGAAGATGTACAAAGACCTGCAGTTGTTGTATTGGTGGCCAGTAATGAAGAAGTATATCAGACGTTTTGTATCCGAGTGTCTGACGTGCCAACTAGTGAAAGCAGAGCATCAGAGACCAGCAGGCTTGCTCAAGCCTCTTCCTATTCCCTAGTGGAAGTGGGAGAATGTTACCATGGACTTCGTGATCAGTTTGCTTAAGTCAGTCAGAGGATCGAATGCTATCTGGGTGATTGTTGATCGTGTTACCAAATCAGCGCACTTCTTGCCTATCAAGACGACTTTCACCATGATTCAGTATGCAGAGTTGTATATCCGAGAGATAGTCAGACTTCATGGTATTCCTGTTTCTATAGTGTCTTACAGAGATCCTAGATTCACTTCCGCCTTTTGGAAGAGTCTGCATTCAGCAGTGGGTACGAAGTTGTTGTTTAGTACAGCTTTCCACCCTCTGACAGATGGGCAGTCAGAGAAAGTTATCCAGATTTTGGAAGATCTTCTCCATGCTTGTGTCATGGATTTCTCAGGGAGTTGGGAGTCGAATTTGCCATTGGTAGAGTTCACCTATAACAACAGCTTTCAGTCGTCTATAGGTATGGCTCCGTATGAAGCACTGTATGGTCGTAAGTGCAGATCGCCTATTCATTGGGACGAAGTAGGGGAAAGATTAGAATTGGGTCCGGAGATCATTCAGCAGACTGCCGATGTAGTAGTCAAGATCCGTGATAGGATGAGGACTGCTCAGAGTCGACAGAAGAGTTATGCGGATCTGAGGAGGAGAGATCTAAAGTTTGTCGTTGGTGACCATGTTTTTGTGAAGGTAGCACCTATGAAAGGTGTCATGCTATTTGGGAAGAAAGGGAAGCTCAGTCCGAGATTCATCGGACCCTTTGAGATCCCAGACAGGTTTGGGACGTTAGCTTATCGTGTTGCTCTTCCGCCGAATCTAGCCAGAGTACACAATGTGTTCAACGTCTCTATGCTGAGGAAGTATATGGCAAATCCTTTGCATGTCTTGAACTTCGAGCCGTTGCAGCTCACTCCGAACCTGTCTTATGAGGAAAGACCGGTGCAGATCTTAGACAAATAGGAGAAGAAGCTTCGGAACAAGCTGGTTAAGCGAGTGAAAGTCAAATGGCTTAATCATTCAGAGGAGGAAGCAACGTGGGAGTCTGAGCCAGAGATGAGGAGTCGGTACCCCGAGCTATTCGGTAAGTTTTAATTTCGAGGACGAAATTTCTTTTAAGGGGGGAGAGTTGTAGAACCCGTAAATCAGACTACGTATAAGCCATGCATAATTACTATTATTTAAATTAAAATGATTTTTCATGCAGGAGAATTTAAATGCATTCTTTTAAAATTTGTTGAGTTATTTTACGCCGTAGTATTTTTATCTTTTCAGTTAAATAATTGAGGCCAGACTGGAGTTGGAGTATTAAGATAAAATTTAATATTAAGACAACGTCCCTAGAATTTATTTAAGACAAAAAATGATTTATTTTAATGTAAAAGAAAGTTAGGAATTTAAGATAATTAGTAAATAAATTCTTTTAGGTTCAATATTTAATTAAAAGCCTAAATTAAATTATATGACCAATTGAGATAAGTTAGTCTAGACTTATTTTATTTAAGAAATTATAATTTAACATGATAGTAAATTTACCTTTAAGATTTAAAAATTTCCATGCATGCAAGATAATGTTGATCCTAAATTAATTTTTTTATTCACTAAAATACTAAATAGATAGATAAGACTCTAAAGATTTAAAATACAATATTTAACAATATTTTTCCTCCCATTTTATCAAGATTTAGGCCACTACACATGTGGGTTTAAAAATATTTGGCAACTCTTCATTTTGATATCTTTCCTTAATCCTTTCATGACACAATTAATTCCCTCATTTTAAATCCTCAATAATTAATAGTTAAGCAATATTCCACCCCATTTTTTTAGATCTAAATTTCAGCCATCACCATTTAAAAGTTTTGAAATTTGTTTAACAACTCACCATTTTATTTCTTTCCTTAATCTTTTCTTGGGAATAATTCCTCACTTTTTTAATCACCAATAATTAATCAATTAAGCAACTTTCTATCATGTACCAAGACTAAAAATCGACCATCCCTCCTTCAAATCAAATCCCTTGATATCACACCTCATTTCCTATCTAACAAATTCTAGGATAGAAAAGATTTGATCTTGTCATTCTATCCCATTTTATTTGTAGACTTTCCCTTCATCTTCTAGCCATTTTCTCCCTCACCATTCTCGAAAATTCAGAGCATATTCAGAGAAGAAAAACCGTGAGTCTCCTAGGAGAAATAAGAAAGAAAACAAGGGAGAAAAGTAGAAACAAAAGAAGAACACTCCGTCTCCGCCGCGCCTTGTCGTCGCACTAGTTTGTTTTTCTTATTCATCAAAATTTCCAGGCATGTATATGTTATTTATTTGCTCTTCAATCAAGTCATTTATTGAAATTTTTACATCACATGTGCATGATTTTTAACTACAAAACCGAAGCAAGGCAGCAACACTTTTGAAAATTCTGCACAGATTTTTTTGGTTTCCTCTATGCCTCACGGGTTCTTTGTTTTTGTGAGTTCAGGGAGTGGGCTCGATCCTAGGCTCCCAAGGCTGCTTATGGTCATGTCCTAGGGTATGTTAGGGTCATGTTTGATCAGGGATTCAAGTCCCAAAATCGTGAGCTAGACGCTTCAATCCGCAAGCATGAATCAAGTGTCATTTTCGAAACTCAATTGTTGTCAATGTCTTGCTTGGGTTAGTGTTTGCTCCATGGCTGGCAAAGGACCGGGAGCCATGTCTAGGACCCTTCCTTAGCAAGCATAGGACGTGGTCAAGTTGGCCTTAAGTGGCTTGAGTCACGTCCCAAGTCGGTTGGTCAGCAACAACGCAAGTGTCCCACGGTTTCTGTTTTCTGATTTTCGTGTGTGTGAGTGGTTTCGGTTTATGTGGTTTAATGTGGATCTTGGTTGGCCTCTGGCCCTTAGCCATGGTTCACACCATACCCCTTGATGTCTAAATCTAGCCATGGTCGTTCATGTTGCCACTGGAAGGATACATGATTGCAAGAACAAGCGACAACCCCATGCGTGTGAGGTGTGCTCTCGGGTAGAGTTTATGAGTTGTTGCTGGTGTTGCTTGGATTGTGGCTGGCCTAGGGCCCTTAGCCATGGTTCAAGCCACACTTTATGGTGTTGGTAAGAGGCTCTGGTCGGTGGTTAAAGCCCCAATAGCCATTAGCCTTGCAAACGAAGCCTGCAAGGACAAGCGCTGCTGCTGTAATTTTTGACAGCAACTTATTGCTTTGGTTCAGAGGCTCGTTTGAGTTCTTGGTTTGCTTTTAGCCTTTGGCCTTGGAGTGGATAGTGCCTCATTTAGTGAGGAAGGTCATGTTTTTGGCCGTTCTTGATTCGGTTAAGTTTAGAGGTCATACAAGAATTTACGGTGCAATGTGCCAAATTGAATCTCGAAAGAGCGTTTCATGTTGTTGGCCTCCATTCACCAAATTTCGATTTGTACAATTTTTAGGAGCATTACTTCAACATTTTAGGTGTATTTTAATCATGACTAAATGATGATTCGATGTTGGTTCGGGTTGGTACGGAGTCATGATTGAATACTAAGTCGTTGTTTGTAATTGTCTCGTTTTTGGGTTCAATTACGAAGTTTCGGTCAAGTTAAATCATTTTCATATTTTTCATGTTAGACTAGGTCGCAGCGAGCCTGGGAACGATCAAACCTATTCGGTAAAATAATACATGACATTTAATTATATTACGTGCATAAAAATATAAAATGTTCATTTTTGAGATATATGCGATATTGCTTGTGGCCACCTCACGTTCATGGGATTGCAGCTTATCATGGGATTATTACTTCATCCGGTGGTCACCAACAGATTCAGTTCATGTTCATGTATGGGTACAGATATCCAGTCCAAGGGCTGTGATGATCTCTACCCCCCAGTATACTGTGGTTTAGTCTGATCAGACGATTCATTTCACGTTATGGGCCACTTGTGTAGAATATATTATCAACAGAAAATATTATATGCTATTTCATGACAGGGCTCTATCGAGCAAACATTTCACTTACGACTTTCAGTTCGGTTATGCACGTATTTATAATTACTCATGACAAGATATTTTCACGTTATGCTTTACGACATGATATCTTTACACGGCATGAAATTTTTATGATAGATTTACTTGTTATCTACGATATATGCATGTTGAGTCTTTAGACTCACTAGACTTGATTGTTGTAGGTACTGATGAGGTCGGGACCGAGGGCGGGAACCAGTGAGCTAGCTTGGGTCGGCAGTAGTAGGAACTCGAGAACCTCATTTATCTGTTTATTTACCATTTTTATGCAAACTCATTTTTATCACGATGAACTATTTTAAGTTGTTGTTTTGAAACAGATATTTACTTGCGCTGCTATTTTAAACATTGAATTTTTTTATCAGTATATTTTATGAATGAGGCATTTTATTTATTTAAAAAGAAATTTTTAAATTATTCCGCAAATTTTCAAATACGAAATACGGGCCTCTACATAAACTTACTTGATTTTACTCAAGTCCACTAGTTTAATAATTATTTCTAATTGAGCTCTACAAGGCCCAATGTTATTTAATTAATTCAACACTTGAATAAATTTAATTATATGGACTCTACTAGGCCCATTAGTGTTTAATTAATTCAACACTTGAATTAATTTAATTTAGTCCACAACAATGTTTATGAAAATCACAATTTTCAAATACATTATTTGTTTGGCCAACTTTTAATTTAAAAACACTTCCTCAAATTAAAAGTTGCATTCTTCTTATTGAAGTCATACTTCTATTTTTATTTACGCTTATAACTCCTTTATAAGCCGTTCAACACATTGAACTTGTAACGTCCCAGATTCGACGACTGTCCTCACTATATCAAGACGAGTCTTTCCAGCGTGCTTATGTCCTCACTCACACGCACCCTAGGAAACATCCCAGGAGGTCACCCATCCCAAAATTTCCTCAAGTCAAGCACGCTTAACTTTGGAGTTCTTATGTGATGAGCTACCGAAAAGAAGATGCACCTTCGTGATATGAGTAGTAACAATCAAATCTTTTAAGCCCTCTTTAACTGTACAGTCCATTACATTGAACAGTCTCGGAATCCCTCTCATTCCGGTGTGGGATCGGTTCATTCATGTTCCCTCCACTCAGAAGCCTGCCAGGAGCCGCTCATTGTCCGTGCAACCTCATGGAACCGGCGATCACCCCCGCCCTCTTCGGCCCCGGGCTTCACGTGCCCACCAGCTTCCGCTTGGTTCGTCCCCGAACCACACCGTACTAAGAGAGGTCGGCTCTGATACCACTTGTAATGTCCCAGATTCGACGACTATCCTCACTATATCAAGACGACTCTTTTCAGCGTGCTTATGTCCTCACTCACACGCACCCTAGCAAACTTCCCAGGAGGTTACCCATCCCAAAATTTCCCCAAGTCAAGCACGCTTAGCTTTGGAGTTCTTATGTGATGAGCTACCGAAAAAAAGATGCACTTTCGTGATATGAGTACTAACAATCAAATCTTTTAAGCCCTCTTTAACTGTACAGTCCATTACATTGAACAGTTTCAGAATCCCTCTCATTCCGGTGTGGGATCGGTTCATTCATGTTCCCTCCACCTAGAAGCCTGCCAGGAGCCGCTCATTGTCCGTGCAACCTCATGGCACCGGCGATCACCCCCCGCCCCTCTTCGGCCCGGGCCTCACATGCTCATCAATTCCTACAACAATCAAGTCTAGTGAGTCTAAAGACTCAACATGTATATATCGTCTATAACAAGTAAATATATCATAAAATCGCATGCAACGTAAAAATAAAGTATCGTAAAGTGTACGGTGAAAATCGTATCATGAATAATTATAACTACGTGCATATCTGAAAATCATACGTAAAAGCTTTGCTCAATAGAGCTCTGTCATAACATATCATAATTTTTCTGGTAGAGATAATGTTTCTAAGGAAGTGGCCCATAACATAACGTGAGCGCCTGATCAGACTAAACCACAGTATACTGGGCGGTAGAGATCAATCACAGCCCTTGGACTGGATGTCCGTACCCATACATAATCATAAATCGGTTGTAAGTCACCGGGTGGAGAGGTCCTCGGTTGCGCCTACCGACTTCCAAACCCATAAACATAAGGTGGCCACAAGATATATCGCATATATCTCAAAAATAAACATTTTATAATTTTTTGCACGTAATATAATTATAACCTTATTGTTACCGGATGAGTTGGATCATTACCAGGCTTGCTGCGACTTACTTCTAATATGTGACACATGCAATAAATCTTAACTTGACAAAATTTGAACAATAGAACCAAAAACGAGACGATTCGGACCAACAACTTGATTTTTAACCATGGCTTTGTACTAACCCGAACCAACATTAAACCGACATTTAACCAAACGTACTGAAAAATATGCATAATAACTGTAAAACAGGAAAATGGGTGAAAGAAATCCAAAAACATAAAACACTCTTTCGAGAGTCATTTTGACACCTTTCACCGTAAATTCTCGTACGACCTCTAAACTCGACCAAATCACAAACGGCCAAAAACATGACTTTCTTAACTCATTGAGGTACTATCCAGTCCAAAGACATGGGCTAAAAGCCAATCAAGAACTCAAACCACCTCCAAAACCAAAGCACAAGTTGCTGTCAAAAACCAGAAATAGCAGCAGCAACTATTGTGCTTGTTTTGATCAATTTATGAAACTAATGGCCCTTGGGGCTTGAACCACCAACCAGAGACTCTTACCAACATCCTAAGGCATGGCTTGGACCATGGCTAAGGGCTAAAAGCCAACCACAAACCAAGCCATTTCCTGATACGACCACAGCTCCCACCCGAGAGCCCCCTTGTTGTGTAGTGTGGTGTATTGACTTGTTTTACTGTCTTGGGTCGTTCCAATGGTCATTTAATCAACCATGGCTTGATCTAGACATGATGGAGTGTTGTATGAACCATGGATATGGGCTAGAAGCCAACCACAATCCATTCAAACCCCCAAAACCGAAACCCCTTCACACAGGAAATGAATAACCGAAATGCACTTGTGTTGTTGTTGTGAAATTCTGATGGATCCGTGAACCAAGCTTGGAAAGGACACCTTGGTCACGTCCTAGACATGTTAAGGGAGTGTTCTAACCGTTGCTACGGTCCCTAGGATAGCCAAGATTTGAATACACACTTTAACCATTCAAAGAACCAAAACCAAGACTCACTTCTGCACTTAAGAAAGATTTTGCTGTCATTTCTGTATTTGTGAGGTTGTGGATGTAAAACAATGGACCAATAACACCCTAACACATTCTAAATTATGTCTAGAAGCAGCTTTGAGAGCCTGGAACCGAGCAACTCCCTGTAAGCAACAAAACACATCAAATCGTGACATTGAAACCAAAGGATCCGAGAACTTTGTACAGAATTTTTGCTTTGTTTGAAAGTTGCTGTAATTTCGAGTTGTTTCTTGAATCATGCATATATATAATGATTTCAAATATCTATAGGACTTGATTGTAGAGCAATGAAACAATATATACATGCCTGGATTTGTTTTGACAAAAACATATCAATACGACGAATACGACGCAACGGAGTCGGAGTTGGATCTTCTTTTCTTTCCTACTTTTCTGCTGCTGTTCTGTCACGATTCTAATCTACTGTTTTTCTGATATTTTCGAATGTAATGGTGTGTGATTGCTAGACAATAAAGATGAGTATTATAGGAGGTGATAAATAGGCATTGAAGTGCATTTAGTTGAGAGTTACATGTGAAGGAATAGAAAGGAACTTGAATTGTTTTCCTTCCCTAGCTGTAGTTGTTCTTATTCCCTCCTCCTTGTTGTCAATTTACGATTTCATTAGTTTATTGCTTCTGATAATTTCAAGAATATAGGAGGTAGGAATGTTGTGTATGGGGGATGATGGCTACAAGAGGTGTTAAAGATGCCATAAAATGCATTAAGGTGGGAGGTTACAAGTGAAAGCTTTGAATAGCATTTGAATGCTTTCTCTCCTAGTTGCCGTTGCATGTCATTCGAATCCTTGCAACACATTCAAGCTCATTTCATAATCTAATAGGTTGAAGGAAATTATATGAATTATAGTATTTGAATCTACTACCAATTAGTGAGTTAAAATGGGAGAATGAATTCAACTTAATGAGCATTAAGGGTGACTAGGATGGATTTACTACACTTCTAAAATGTCTTGACCGAATTCCTAAAATTTTTGCATGGTATGTTATGGTTTAAATCTTGCATTTTAATTGTTTAAGGTTTTAAGTACCCATTATACATTTTAATGAATTTACACATTAATTTATAATAAACTCTTGCATGGCATTATATGGTTTAAAATTTAAGTATTTAAATACTATGTTTAATTTTTTGAATATATTATTACTAGATTAATTCATCCTCATTTTTTTACACATTTTAATTTGAGCTTTAATTATATATTAACATAAAGAACTTTATTTAATAATTTAGCTCTTAATTAATTTAAATAAATCCTAAAACATTCTATTTCTTTAAATCCTTGGGATTTAATAAATTAATTAGAGCTAAGTTGGTAAATAAGTTCTTTAGGTTAATATTTAATTAAAGATTAAATTAAAATATGTAAACATATGGGGATGAATTAATCTAGGTATAAAATATTCAAAAAATTAATCATAGCATTTGAATATTTAAGTTTGAGATCATGAATGCCATGCAATACTCTATCCTAAATGTAATGTGTAAATTCACTATAATATATAATGAGGGTGCTAAACTTTAAGCAAGAAAAATACAAGATTTAAACAATAAAATACCATGCAAAGTAGTAATAATAATAATAATGGGTCCAACATTTAAAATATTTCAAAGGTTTGGTAACTCTCCATTCAAACCACTCCTAATAGCACTTCATGGAGTATTCATTCCCATTTTTAATTCACTAATTAGTAGTAATTCAAAACCATTCACCTCCTTGACTTGTAACTCCCACCTTAATGCTTAAAATGACACCTTTAACACCTCGTATAACACTCCTCTTCATTGCCTAACAAGCCTACACCCTCACCTTCGAAATTAACAGAGAACCAGCAGCTTAGGAATCACGATAGCAACAACTGAAACAAGAAGGAAGTCCAACTCCGTTCCGTCGCGTCGTATTGTCGTATTGATTTGTTTTTGTCAAAACAAATTCCAGGCATGTATATATTGTTTTTTTTCTCCTTAATCAAGTCCTATAGATATTTTAAAACATTGCATACTCAGGATTTATGAGGCAAAAACGAAATTTGGACAACAAGTTTTTGAAAAATCTGTACAGCACCTCGGCTTTTGATTGTGCTTCACGGTTGCTGTATTTTTTTGTTGGTTTCAAGAGTTGTTTCGTTTCCAGGCAACCAAGGCTGCTTCTAGGCATGATTTAGAATGTGTTAGAGTGCTTTTGGTTCAATTTTTTCGGTTCATACACTCAAGAACAAAGAAATGACAGCAAGTTCTTCATAGGTGCAGAATTGAATCACGTTTTCTTTCTTTTGGTGGTTTAAGGTGAGAGTTCGAATCATGGCTGTCCTAGGGACTGTAGCCACGGTTAGTACCCTTCCATACCATGTCTAGGACGTGACCAAGGTGTCCTTTCATGGTTTGTTTCACGGTTCCCTCAAATTTTTAAACAACAACACAAGTGCATAATTCAAATTTTCCATTTCCTGTGTTAGTGTGTTTTCGGTTTTGGGGTGTGGTTTGGATTATGGTTGGCTCCTAGCACATAGCCATGGTTCATACAACACTCAATCATGTCTAGATTGAGCCATGGTTGATCAAATGACCATTGGAACGACCCAAGACAGTAAAACAAGTCAATACACCACACTACACCACAAGGGGGCTCTCGGGTGGGAGCTGTGATTGCATCAGGAAATGGCTTGGTTTGTGGTTGGCTTTTAGCCCTTAGCCATGGTCCAAGCCATGCCTTAGGATGTTGATAAGAGTCTCTGGTTGGTGGTTCAAGCCCCAATGGCCATTAGTTTCATAAATTGATCAAAACAAGCACAATAGTTGTTGCTGCTATTTTTGGTTTTTGACAGCAACTTGAGCTTCAATTTCTGATGTGGTTTGGGTTCTTGGTTGGCTTTTAGCCCATGGTCTTGGACTAGACACTGCCTCAGTGCGTTAGGAAAGTCATGTTTTTGGCCGTTTGTGATTTGGTCGAGTTTAGAGGTCGTACGAGAATTTTCGGTGAAAGGTGCCAAAATGACTCTCGAAAGAGTGTTTTACGTTTTTGGATTCCTTTCACCTATTTTCGTGTTTTACAGTTATTATGCATATTTTTCAGCATGTTTGGGGTATTTTAATCATGGTTAAACGTCGGTTTAATGTTGGTTCGGGTTGGTACGATACCATGATTAAAAATCAAGTCGTTGGTCCGAATCGTCTCGTTTTTTGTTCTATTGTTAAATTTTTGTCAAGTTAAAATTTATTGCATGTGTCACATATTAGAAGTAAGTCGCAGTAAGCCTAGGAACGATCCAACTCATCTGGTAAAAATAAGATTATAATTATATTACGTGCATAAAAATGTAAAATGTTTATTTTTGAGATATATGCTATATGTCTTGTGGCTACCTTATGTTTATGGGTTTGGAAGTCGGTAGGCGCAACTGAGGACCTGTCCACCTGGTGACTTACGACCGATTTACGATTATGTATGGGTACGGATATCCAGTCCAAGGGCTGTGGTGATCTCTACCGCCTAGTATACTGTGGCTTAGTCTGATCAGGCACTCACGTTATGTTATGGGCCACTTGCTTAGAATCATTATCTCTATCAGATATGCACGTAGTTATAATTATTCATGATACGATTTTTACCATACGCTTTACGATACCATATTTTTACGTTGCATGCGATTTTATGATATGTTTACTTGTTATTCACGTTATATACATGTTGAGTCTTTAGACTCACTAGACTTGATTGTTGTAGGTACTGATGAGGTCGAGACGGAGGGCGTAGACCAGTGAGCAATTTTGTGGCAGCAGTAGAAAACCCGAGGACCTCATGTTTTAGTTCATGCACCTTTTATTATTCAAACTCGATTTTAACATGTTGGATTATTTTTAAATTTGTTGTTTGAAATACAATGTTGACTTCCGCTGTTATTTTAAAATTAAAATTATTTACATGTTTATTTTATAAATTGGGCAAGTTATTTATTTATAAAAAAAATTTAATAATTCCGCAAAATTATGAATACGAAATACGGGCCTTTAGAGAACTATTTTAACTTCTCAACGGGTTCTAGAAAGCTAGCACTTGTGTGGCCCTCAATGGTTCATTGATACAACTAGCTGTGGGTTCACATCTCCTTGTGATTTGGACTAAACATGTCCTTATACGAGCATACTCCAATTGCTCCATTCTTAATTATCAACTCCTTGATAACAAGAACGTCAGAACTCAAGTCTGATAGTACCCAACCAATCATGTTAAACGCCTAGCAGCATCTATTAAATAATTCCCTAGGTATCAAATGATAGTTACTGCAAGAACCATTCAATTATGGTTAGCGTACAGTACGGTCCTTCAACTCATATATCCCGACAGATTCGACAACCATTGGCATATCGAGAGTTGTCAATGAATCGATACTATGTGTCATGTCGTAGTTGAATCGATGGTGTAACCTATGAAACCCCTTTCATAATTACCACCATACTCTGATCAGAGATTTCATATTACATATACATGTGATCACATAGGATATCCATACCCGAATGTAAGCGGTGAATCTCCGACTACAATGCATCGACTCCTATATGTTTCGACAAAACACCCAACCTTGCCACCTGATGACCCCATGAGAGTCGGTAAACAAGTCAAAGTGCAATGCTAGCATATAGAGTCTCAATGTTGACCCGGTTCATAAGGACTAATGGTGTACAACCATAAACTAGGACGTTTCCACTCGATAAGTGAGAACCATTTGGAAAGTCCTTTATGGAGGGTTGTTCAGTGCATTCTACAAGGAGAACCTATCTGCATGTTCGGACATCACAATGTCCCCTACCAATGAAACATGGTACTCCCATCGCAGATACTAGTCTCGAACTCGAGCGGCCTATATCCTTCTTAGCGGCGGCTGAATCGACTAGAAACTGTTTAGAATATACAGCGTTGCAAATATGAATTTCATGATACTCATCATATGAGCATCTCATATTATTTCTACTATTTTTATATTCAAGGACTTTATCTATGCAACTAGCATGTGTATACAGATAAAGATGTGCCAAAACATTAATTTCAAATATTATTAAAATAAAGACTGTTTATACATAGAGTTTCATTATGAACACTCGGCCGACACTTGGCTCGACGTGCACCTACTCTAACAGTATTTACAGGTTTTAGCATAATGATTAGAATATGTATCCAAATTATGTGAGTCTATAACCATTAGAAAGCTAATGTAATGCTACAACTTTCATGTTTTGGGTTTTGTCAAAATCATTGTGGAAGACCAAAAGTGTCCCGAAGTGGGTCGTGTATGTCGTCATTCCTTCACTGACACATGTTGGGAGAATAAGCATAACTTTTTACTCAGACCTCCAAATGACATGAAACCAGTAGGAGTTGAAAGCCCAGACATAGTGCTACAATTGCATGTCTATCACGTTTTCAGATTATGAAAGGAAGAAACGTTTTTGGAGCGATTGTTTATGAAACAGTGTGCAGGGCCGAAAGTTTCCCGCCCGTGCGGACCTGCTTAAATTTTTAAAGTTAGGGCCGAGAGTTCCACGCCCGGGCGGTAAAAGGCGTCCGCCCGAGTGCCGCCTCATGTATAAAAAGATAAGTATCGGCTTATTTCACCATTCTTACCTTCTTCCTCAGCTTAAGCACGAAGAAAACCTAGAAAACTTCCTCCCAAAAGCTCTCATCTTCATTCCTTTCATCATTTTGAAGTTAGAATTATGTTCTTCATCACAAGAACTTTCTAAGGGTGTAAGTTTTCTTCTCTTTTAGTTGTTCTACAAGTATAGGACAATAAAGGAATTATTTTCACCTAGTATATACATAGTGATTGGTTTATTGATGTATTTGACAGTATAGAGCGAGAAACATCGTATCAAACCAATAGTCGTACACTTGGACTGTAAGTTGTCATGTTCTTGAAGTAATACATGAGTAATATTATGAATTTCAAATGATTCCCATTGATTATTGCTATATGTACATTGTTAATATCTTTATTGATGAAAACATTGCACCATATTCCATTGTTATGTATAAATATGAAAGAAACTCATGAACATTGATGATGGGTGCTATGTTATGAACATGAAAGGAAAATGACTGATTTTTACATGATATAGAGCTTGTTGACATCATGGGTGGTTTTAAGTCCACCAAACCTATTGGTCAATATATGTTCATGGGGCGTGGGGTTGCCAAAGGTGCTCCATGACGTCCAACACAGTAGTAGCTATATAATAAATCAAGCACGGTAGTACAGGTCAACTAATGAGGCTCAAGTACAAAAATGAACATGAATGTATGCTATAGTATGACATGGTTTAAAGATTCATTGTTGATCACGACTTGATATGTACGTTCCTTCTACGCATATTGATACGTATAAATGTCAACTTATTGAGTTTTATAAACTCACGTAGCTCATGTATTACTGGTTCAGGTAATGAAGATATATAGGATGCTGGTTCGCCAATGGATCTTGTGACGTGCCTCACCTCGACAAGAACCGGGATGTCTTATTGCATAGCTTCCGCATATGTATTATAATGAATTTAATGTCATGGTTTGAAACAAGTTTTACAAGGTGTATGTCTATGTTTATAATGATACATAATATGTTGTATATAAGGATAAGACTATATGTCAATATTGTTATTGTTGCTTGAGTGTAGGTGTATTCAAAATATAGGGACATCATGCCAAAATTTTTATAAACTGTCATATTGATGCCCTTGTTTAAATTGCTTCATAATATAGATATATCATTCAAATCCTATTTTAATTGTGGTAAACAAGTCATGTATAGAGTAAGGGTGTGACATTTTAGAGTGGTATCAGAGCCCACGGTTCTTCGACAGGGAAGACATTGCACTTCATCCATACATGGGGAACTCGGCAAGTAAATATTTTTGTATCACATAGTTTATGCTAAGTTATGAGTTTCTACGTGACCTATATGTAGGTTAAGATAAAAGACGATGACTCCTAAACATAAGGTACAGGAAGGAGAGTTATCTAAGAGCAAGGCCCCAGCAGTCGAAGGTGAGGGCAGTGAGCCACAACCTGTAGATGATTTTGCTCAACTGCTCCAACAACAAGCGAAAGTCCATGGGAAGCAGATACAGCAATTACTTGTGATGCAAGAGACTAGTCATGAGCAGGCACACACACAAGCCATGATACCCAGACAAGGGCCTGTTCAAACAGATGTATATGATCTCTTTTGACGTCTGAATCCTCCTGAATTCATGGGAAGCACTGATCCGGTAGTAGCAGAAGAATGGATTAAATCATTGGAGTCCATCTTCTCCTACCTTCATATGGAAGATGCTGACAAAGTAACTTGTGCCATCTTTTTATTAACAAAACATGCAAGAATATGGTGGGAGAGTGCAAGGGTGGCAGTACCTGCGATACCATTGACATGGGATACATTTAAATCCACGTTTTACAACAAATATTTTAGTAAAGATGTACGAGCCAAGAAAGCCAGTGATTTCCTTAATCTGAAGCAAGGAACCATGTCAATGGCGGAATACATACAACAATTCGAGGCTGGAGTCCAATATGTACCATATATTGCACATGATGACACAAGTAAGGGCGAACACTTCATGCGGGGACTTCGCTCTTAAATTAAAAGAGATGTACGGATGTCGAAGGTTGTTACATATGGATAGATAGTAGAAAGAACACTTATGGCAGAACATGATGAGCAAGACATTGACAAAGATAGACAACAATGAAGGCAGCAGTACTTTCAAAGAAGCCAAGGAACAGGATAAGGAAAAAAGACTGATAGTAGGGGTACTCGACCAGAAGAACCTCGTGGCAAGGGTCCCCCTCCACGTAAAGAACAAGACAGACCACCTTTCCTAAATGTGGCAAAATCCATGGCGGTGAATGTATGCAAGGTTCCAATGTTTGTTATCGTTGCAAAAAGCCAGGGCATCTCACCAAGAATTGTCCATAAAGTTCTGAGACAGTACATGGACGCCTTTTCTCTACGACCAAAGAAGAAGTGGATGCGGATACATCGATGATCACTGGATTGTTCTTGATCTCTGGTATCACTGCTATTGTTTTACTAGATTCAGGAGCCACGCATTCCTTTATTTCAAAATCGTTTGTAAGGAGAATGGGCATTATAGCAAAGACAACAGAGACACAACTCGCCATAGCCTTACCTTCCGGGCAAGAATTACAGACAGATCAGATTGTGCGAGGGTGTCCAATTATGTCCAAGGCCATCAGATGTATGCTGACTTGATAGTTCTGAGGATGACTAATTTTGAGGTGATATTGGGAATGGATTGGCTCTCAAAGTACAGAGTTACTATCGACTGTGGCATAAAGATGATCAAATTTGCACCAGTAGGAGCTGAACCATTCACAGTAGCAAGTGCAGGTATATCCTTACCTCTTCGGATAATCTCTTGTATGAAGGCTTGTAAATTACTACAGAAGGGGTGTCAAGGATACTTAGCATCTGTTTGAACTATTGATCCATCAGTTCGTGAATTAAAATATACAGATGTTGTTTGTGAATTCCTAGATGTATTTCCTGATGATGTAACAGGCTTACCCCCAGATAAAGAGATCGAATTTGTGATTGATGTTGTGACGGGAACTCATCCGATCTCAAAACCTCCTTATCGATTAGCCCCTACAGAAATGAAAGAATTGAAAGAGCAGTTACAGGAGTTACTTGATAAAGGATTTATTAGACTGAGCTTTTCACTGTGGGGTGCACCTGTTTTATTTGTGAAGAAGAAAGACGGTACCCTTCGTCTATGTATTGATTATCGGCAATTGAACAAGGTAACAATCAAAAACAGATATCCACTCCCCAGAATTGATGATTTGTTTGATCAATTACAAGGAGCTGCTATCTTTTTGAAGATTGATTTACGATCAGGCTATCATCAACTAAAAGTGAAATCAGATGATATCTCAAAGACTGTCTTCCGAACCAGGTTTGGGCATTATGAATTTCCTGTAATGCCATTTGGACTAACGAATGCACCGGCTGCTTTTATGGATTTAATGAACAGAATTTTCAAGCCATTTCTAGACAAGTTCGTGATTGTGTTTATAGATGATATTCTCATCTACTCACGAACTGTAGAGGAGC
Source organism: Primulina tabacum (assembly GCF_025594145.1). NCBI lineage: Eukaryota > Viridiplantae > Streptophyta > Magnoliopsida > Lamiales > Gesneriaceae > Primulina > Primulina tabacum. The sequence goes on along the minus strand of NC_134561.1, from coordinate 27,015,362 downwards.
ATCGAGAACATCTGAAATTAGTTTTGCAGACTTTGAAAGATAAAAATTTGTATGCCAAACGGAAGAAATACGAATTTTGGCTTGAACAAGTAGCATTCTTGGGCCATATCATTTCAAAAGAAGGCATATCAGTGGATCCAAGTAAGATTGAAGCTGTTATTAACATGCTACGACCAAATACTGTTACTGAGGTACGTAGTTTTCTTGGGTTAGCTGGTTATTACCGTCGGTTTATAGCGGTATTTTCTAAGATAGCATTACCTTTGACTGCTTTAACACGGAAGAATGTGAGATTTGTATGGAACGAAGCATGTGAGCATAGTTTCCAAGAGTTAAAAATAAAATTGACGTCAGCACCGGTCCTTGCTATACCAGAAGGACCAGGAGATTTTGTGCTATATAGTGATGCTTCGAAACAAGGTTTAGGAGCAGTGTTAATGCAGCACGAGAAGGTCATTGCTTATGCATCAAGACAATTTAAGGAACATGAAAAGAATTATCCCACACATGATTTATAACTGGCAGCAGTGGTACTTGCGTTGAAAATATGATGCCATTATATGTATGATGAACGGTGTGAAATTTACACGGACCACAAGAGTTTGAAATATTTATTCATGCAAAAAGAAATGAATATGCGACAACGACGTTGGTTGGAATTGGTGAAAGATTGTGATTATGTTATTAATTATCATCCAGGTAAAGTCAATGTTGTTGCAGATGCGTTAAGTCAAAAATCCAATTCTATTGCCACAAAGCAAGTACAAGAACAAATCTTATGGGATTTACATAATTTGAAGATTGATGTTATGCCAAAGGGAACTGCAATCCAATTATCATCACTCATGGTTCGAACAACACTTGCAGACTGGATCAAGGCCGAACAAGTTGCAGATAATGAATTACAACAACTGAGGCAGCGAGATGAGGAAAAATGAAATTTGAATTTTGAATTGAATGGGAAAGGAATATGGACATATCGGGGTAGATTGTGTGTACCAAAGCAAGGAACGATCAGAAATGAAATCCTTATTGATTCTCATGCTACACCCTATTCGATCCATCCAGGAGGCACCAAAATGTACAAAGTTTGAAACTTGGTGGCCAGGTATGAAAAAGGACATTGTTCAAATTGTTGCACAATGTCTAACATGTCAACAGGTCAAAACTGAACATCAAAGAGCAGCAGGACTCCTGAAACCACTACCCATTCCTGAATGGATGTGGGAACACATTACAATGGATTTCATTCTTGGTTTGCCAAGAACACAAAGATGATTCAATACTATATGGGTTATGGTGGATCGACTTACGAAATCAGCTCACTTTCTTCCAGTGAAACCACATACACGATGAATCAATATGGTGAAGAATACATCAAAGAGATAGTGAGGCTTCATGGCATCCCATTGTCCATTGTATCTGATAGAGATCCCAAATTTACGTCTGCATTTTTGGAAGAGTTTACGTCATGCTATGGGAAATCGATTGGCATTCAGTACAACATTCCACCCTCAAACTGACGGGAAATCAGAACGAGTAAATCAGATATTAGAAGTTATGTTGAGGGCCTGTACTATTAATTTTCCAGGCAGTTGGGACAGTAAATTACCGTTGGCTGAGTTAACGTATAACAATAGTTATCAGTCAAGCATTCGAATGGCACCATATACTGCATTATATGGTAGAAAATGTCGCTCTCTGGTACATTGGGATGAAGTAGGAGAAAGAAAATTATTAGGCCCTGAATTGGTACAACATACAACTGAATTGGTAACTAAGATCAGAGAAAGAATGCACACTGCCCAAAGACGACAGAAAAGCCATGATGATGTGCGACGTCATCGATTGGAATTCCAAGTCGGTGACCATGTATTTGTAAAAATATCACCATTGAAGGGCATTTTGCATTTTGGTAAGAAGGAAAAATTAAGTCCAAGATATATCAGTCCATTTGAAATCTTGTAAAGAATAGGAGACAGGGCCTACCGAGTTGCTTTACCACCGAACTTGTCAAATGTTCATAATTTTTTTCTTGTTTCCTTAATACGGAAATATTTGGCCAATCCATCTCACGTTCTTCATTACGAACCATTGGAGCTTGCATCGAATCTCTCATATGAAGAACGCGCGGTCCAAATCCTCGACAGGAAAACAAAGTATTACGAGGCAAGGAAATACCATTGGTGAAACTGTTATGGCGCAATCATGCAATTGAAGAAGCAACTTGGGAGCGAGAAGAAGAGATTCAACAGAGATATCCTGAACTATATGGTACGTCAAATTTCGAGGACGAAATTCTTTGAAGGAGAGGAGAATTGTAATGCCCGGTTACTCGCACAAATGATAATAATGCGTTTATGTCATTTAATATATAGTTATTTAGCTAATTATGTTTTACATGTTGATTCGGGTATCAATATTTATATTGAATACGATTTCTAGATTGTCCATGGTGCATTAAGAATGAATATGTGTTTAATAGTGATAGTAAGATGTGTAGGTAGAAGTAGTGTAATGAAGTTGGTAGGAAATGAGATGAAAATATGATAGTTTTTACGCGTTTTAGCATAATGATTAGAATATGTATCCAAATTATGTGAGGCTATAACCATTAGAAAGCTAAGATGTAATGCTACAACTTTCATGCTTTGGGTTTTCTCAAAATTATTGTGGAAGACAAGCCAAAAGTGCCCCGAAGTGTGTCGTGTATATCGTCATTCCTTCACTGACACATGTTGGGAGAATAAGCATAACTTTTTACTCATACCTCCAAATGACAGGAAACCAGTTGGAGATTTAGGCCAGACATAGGGCTACAACGTTCATGTTTACCACATTTTCAGATTATGAAATAAGAAACGTTTTTGGAGCGATGTTTGATGAAACAGTGTTCAGGGCCGAAAGTTGCCCGCCCGGGCCAAAGAGAATGTCCGCCCGAGCGGACCTGCATAAATTTTTAAGGTTAGGGCGGGCGACGCCTCATGTATATAATGATAAGTATCGATTTTTCCAAGCTTATTTCACCATTCTTAACTTCTTCCTCAGCTTAAGCACGAAGGAAACCAAGAAATTTTCCTCTCAAAAGCTCCCTTCTTCATTCCTTTCATCATTTTGAGGTTAGAATTAAGTTCTCAATCACAAGAACTTCCTAAGGGTGTAAGTTTTCTTCTCTTTTAGTTGTTCTACATGTAGAGGACAACGAAGGAATAATTTTCATCTAGTATATACATAGTGATTGGTTTATTGATGTATTTGACAGTATAGAGCGAGAAACATCTTCTCAAACCAGTAGTCGTACACTTGGACTGTAAGTTGGCATGTTCTTGAAGTAAAACATAAATAATATTATGAATTTCAAATGCTTCCCATTGATTATTGATATATGTACATTGTTAGTATCTTTATTGATGAAAACATAGCACAATATTCCATTGTTATGTATAAATATGAAAGAAACTCGTGAATATTGATGAGTGGTGCTATGTTATGAACATGAACATGAATATGAAAGGAAAAGGACTGATTTGTACATGATATAGAGCTTGTTGAAATCATGGGTTGTTTTAAGTCCACCAAACCTATTGGCCAATATATTTTCATGGGGCGTGGGGTTGCCAAAGGTGCTCCCTGACGTCCAACACACTCGTAGCTATATAATAAAGCAAGCACGGTAGTACAGGTCAACTAATGAGGCTCAAGTACAAAAATGAACATGAATATATGCTATAGTATGACATGGTTTATAGATTCATTGTTTAGAAGGACTTGATATGTATGTTCCTTCTACGCATATTGATACGTATAAATGCCAACTTATTGAGTTTTATAAACTCACGAAGCTCATGTATTACAAGATCAGGTAATGAAGATATATAGGATGTCGGTTCGCCAATGGATGCTTGTGACGTGCCTTACCTCGACAAGAACCGGGCCGTCTTATTGTATAGCTTCCGCATATGTATTATAATGAATTTAATGTCATGGTTTGAAACAAGTTTTACAAGGTGTATGTCTACGTGTATAATGATACAGAATATGTTGTATATAAGGATAAGACTATATGTACATATTGTTATTGTTGCTTGAGTGTTGGTGTATTCAAAATATAAGGAAATCATGCCAAAAATTTTATAAACCGTCATATTGATGCCCTTGTTTAAATTGCTTCATAATATAGATACATCATTCAAATCCTATTTTTATTATGGTGAACATGTCAAGTATATAGTAAGGGTGTGACAGTCTGAGTGTCGTCAATCTCGTTTTTCAAGGCAAAAAATTAAGCCACAATCGGCTTAGGCCTTAGAGCAAGTACATTATCAGCGTCAGCCATAGTAACAGATGAACCATCTTGTTCAGAATTAAATGGAAAACCAGCATCCTTCAACATCATGTTGATCCGAACAGCAAAACCAGTACCCTTCCTCAAAATCATGTCCTTCATGATTCTGAACAAAAACAAACTCCAGTCCACTTTAATATCAGAAGTGATAGCTACCATTACTTGAACCTTTTCTTTGGTCAGCTTATCAAAAGTACCAGCTTTGACCAGAAGTGCCTTTGCCACAATATCGACAAGCACTTGGTATTTCATTTTCATGAGCTTCTTGAAGAAAGAGGGAGAGAGTTCCTCTCCAGAAGCTGAGAAGGTGGTAAGGGCAGTGGTCATCTCCTCCTTAGAAATAATTGAGAAATCTGAAGTACCTGAGAGTGGAAGAAAGAAAGTCAATCCCAGTAGTGTAGCATCGATGGAGATGGATGCATCTCCCTTGGAGTAAATGATTTTCCCATCCTAAATGGTCGCTTTTGCAAAGAAGTCCAGGAGGGTAGTCTTGTATATGATTGCTGGAACCTCTAAAAACCTCCTTAGACCAGATTTTTCAATGGCCTTGAACATCTTAACAAGATTGTCATCCTTGATTTTCACAACTGATTCAAAGTTAACTTTGTAAGCATTTAGTGTATAAGCTCCAGCCATTTCTCCAAATAAAATGAGTTTGAAGTAGATTCTGTAGTAGAGATGAATGCGAGAGAATACAGTAGCTAGTATTCAATAGTCTGAGATCTTAAAAGATGAAATGAGAAGGAAGAGGCGGTTAATATTAAAAATGTACAGCCGTCAGTGAAAACATAAGGACACGTGTCAATATGTTTGCGGTTGAGTTTTTGAAAAGTTAAAAGATGAGTGTCAGGTACACCAAAATTTTAAAATATACTAAAAAAAAGGCGGGTTGTCCAAGCGGTTATTAAAGAAAATCAGAAGAGGATTTGTCGTCTTACGATAATATCTACTGGAAGTCATAAAGTTCTGAAATATCTCCACCACTTTGATAAAAACAAATAGACACATTGTTTTATCGAAAAGACAAATCTCCTTCTGCTTATGACATGGCACGGAAATATCAGTCACAATAAAAATAATTCCCCCTGAATAAATGCAAATAATAAAAAATATTAAAAGTGAAGATATGAGATCCGAAGGAAAGACAGATGACTCTTGATATTCGTTCATAAGATGAACAGTCAAGTGGCTCTTTGGCTTCCCCGAGGCTTAATATAAATACCTGCAAACACACAAACTAAGTCATTTACACATTTATCAAATCAAAACAAATGGATGGTGTAAGCATTCTCTCGGAGTCTTATCCAGAGTCAGATTTAGTAGATGAGTTTCAAAGGCAACTTCCAGCTTCTCGTAAGATGATGTTTGAAGACATCCTTTTCCTGGAGATGAAGACTTGGAAGAAATTCCTTGACCTGTAATATGAATAATCAGTTAGATTATTCTAAATTATGTTAGAAGCTGTGGAATAATTCCTTTCAGCAACCATGATCATGCGAAGAAAGGGGGGTGATTCCAGTAGCTTCTAGTTAGGTTCCTGCTGAGAGTCTCAGTAATGCTGATATCAACAATTGTAATAATAGCTTAGACAATGTAATTGTAACGCCCCGAAAATTTAAAGGTCCACACGAACCACATGTATTTGAATTATTAAATGCTCATGTATTTTATTTTAATGTTTTAATTGCATTAATTAATTATGTTGTGCATATTGCATGTTTAAAATATATTTTCGAGATGGTTGCATTAAAATGTATTTTTAAGGGATATTCAAGTGACGATCGAGGGACAGGGACCGAGGGCTGAAAAACGTAAAATGTTTTTATTAAATAATTATATTTAATTATTTAAAATATGGTTGATGATTTTTAGGATTTTTGAAAATAAGGGATTTTAAGGTGATTTTATACGCCGGGACGTAAATTTTATCGGTGTTGGGTTTTCAACTAAAATATGAGTTTTTTGGCAACCCGCCTAATAAATTCACAAATTTATTTAAACCAAAACTTTGTTTATATTTTATTTAAATCCTAATTAAATTAATGGGCTTAATTAGAAGGCTTAATGGGCCTAAGCCTTAAATAGTTGAATTATGTAGTATATAATAGGTTAAAAACCCTACACCTAGCATCACAACTCACGCCTCCCACTCTTTCAAAATCTGAAAACTCTCCCCACCCCTCTCTTAAACCTCACGGCACACACACTCACACTTTAGAAGAGATTTTCGAAGGGTGCAAGTTAGAACAAGCCAAGGTTGTGTCCCGTTCTTCGTCGTCAACAGATATTCGAGCGTATTTAACGCAAAGGCACGCCATACATTTCCTTTTCTCATCCATCATATCATAATATTGTTTGAATGATTTTATGCATGAAGTTCATAGAAAAATATTCATAAAATTTCGGTATATTGCATGTGTACATGATGAACTCGATTTTTTTAATCCAATAACATGTTTATTGTTTAGTTAAGGGGCTGCCATGTTTATGGTAAGTTCAAGTAAGGTTTTTACAGGTTTCAGAGTCTCACACACCACCCAACACTCGACTGAAACAAATAAAGAAAGAAACAAGAACTAGCAGAAACCGTAAACTTGCTGTCAAAAGTTTGAGGGATCGGGTTTCTTAAGGGAAAGGAGGGCACGGTCTTGGCTGGGACCAAGGCATGGTCAGGGGCTTCCATGGGTCAGGTTGAGAGTCCTAGCCAGGCTAGGACTCGAGTTAGGGCATGGGGAAGAGTCCTAGCCATGCTAGGACTCCACCCGAGAACCCTGCACAAGTTGGTGCAGGATTGGCGCAAGCGTCTAGGGGTTGAGGGGCTCAACTCGGGGTCACAAGCTGGGTTAGAAGGAGTCTCTAGGGTCCTTAGCAAGTGTACATGGGTTGGGTTCAAGCACCAGGGCGCTGGCTAGAGTCACATGCACCAAAACATAGAATCCATGCACATTGAAACTCTCGGCCAGCGTAGGGGTGGATTAGGGGTTCTCGTTTTTGTGGTTTGGGTTTTTGATTCTTAGTGGTCTAAGGGTCCAGTAGGTAAATTTAGGATGTTGGTCAAGTTTTGGATCGACATGGTTCGGGGGTAACTCGTAAAAATCGAAAGTTGGCTCGGGGTCGAAGTTTAGGTGTCAATTAGGGTTTTTAAATATAGAAAAATTGGAAAACGGCTCACGGGGATCAAGTCATGGTCCATAAGTGTTAAAATAATATAAAAAGACTAAATTTAGAATTTAGGAATTTTATATTAAATTTTGGGATTTTTCGGGATTAAAACACCGTCAAAACAATTAATTTAAAGATAAATGAAAAAGTCTTATATTTAAGCTAAATAAAGTTATGAAAAAATTCATGTAAGCTTAAATAATTATTTGGGACATGTTAGAGTAATGAAATCAAGATAAAGGTCGAAATCGAAAAATGTCGAGTCCAGGGGTAAAACGGTCTTTTTATACTTAGAAAATTAGTAAAGGTCGTGGCAGTGCCCTAAATGCTATTTTTATGATATTATGATTATTTTTAAATGTTTATGAAATGTTTATGATTAAATTATGAATTTTAAATGTCTAAGGGATTTTTATGATTTAAGGAAGACATTTAAAAGACATGTTGCATGCTTGGTTTCAAAAACAAAATGTTATGTTATGCATGATTTTTATAAAGTGATGAGAATGTAAATGTAGAAGGAAGTGTAGTGATTGTGAGTAATTTGTTAATGTTGGCGACGTCGTGAGGGTTATGGTCCCAGTGGGAGCCTGACGATCGTGCTTCCATCATTACGAAAATGTGGTAACGGTTATGTGGTAACGGTTTTGTGATAACGTTAAGAATGGAAATATCGTGAGGGAAAAAGGCCCCAGAGAGAGCCCATTTATGGGAAAAGGCCCCAGAGGGAGCCCCGACGATCGTATTTCTATTCGAAAAATGATAGGCCAGGGCCTAGTTGACCGGTGAGAGTGTTGCTGGTGTCCCCCGCCGCCCAGTACTGTGGTTACATGTAGATGGATCCATCGATTTATGATCATGATCAGGAAAGTCACAATTAACGATCTGAATTCAACAAAGGAAAAAGAAAAAAAAAAGGAAAAATGTTTATGATCATGAAAAATGTTTTATGTCATGTAATGTTGAGAAAAAAGGAAAAATGTTAAGGTTTATGAAATGCATGTCATGAAAATGTTTATGCTGAGGAAAAAGGAAAAAGGTTAAGGTTTATGAAATGCATGTCATGAAAATGTTTATCCTTAAGTTTATGCATCTTCATGAAAACGATATTTTAAGTACAAGTATTTTTCACTGTTATATGTTGACTGTATTACGTATTATTTGTAATTAAGATTATGGTGTGTTGAGTCTTTAGACTCACTAGGTGTGATGGATGCAAGTGAGGTTGAGGGAGGTCTTGACGGATGATTTGACTGGACTAATGGCGCACACAACCCGAGGACCAGCGCTTCTATTTTTTCGCATGTACGTTTATGATTCATGATTTAAGCTAAAGATTTTTAGACTATTTATTTATGCTTTTGAGAGATTTTTGAGAGGTTTAGTATGTGCTATTCTTTTCAAACTATTGCTTTTTAGGTTTGGTACAACAAATGTCGATTTCATTTTATGGCTATTGCATTTGATTTTTAAAATGCTAGATGGTTGGTATTTTATTTTAAAAGGGTAAAATATTTTATACATGTGGAAAATGTATATGGCCGAAAATTAAATGTTAAAAAAAATTTCCAGTACTTTTAAAACAATAAAAAGGGCAAGACGTTTCAGTAATGCATCTGGTTTTATGAATGAAATGTTTCATTTTGTCATATCTCTTGTTTATCTACTATTTTTACTTACTGCTTAAAAGAAAACAGAAGATAGTAAACAGTAATTAAGATAAATCAGTTATACCGAGAACATTAGGAAAATAAGAAAACTTATTCTCAGGTAAAGGCTTAGTAAAGATATATGCTGCTTGCTGATCAGTAGGGACATATTCCAGACGAATGTCCTTCTTCTGCACATGATCTCTCTAATAAAATTATGTCTGATGTCAATGTGGTTCGTTCTGGAATGAAGTACTGGATTGTGCGTAATTGCTATAGCACTGGTATTGTCACAGAATATTGGTGATTCAGAGGCTTGAACTCCATAGTCTTTTAGTTGTTGTTGCATCCACAGTATTTGAGAGCAGCAGCTTCCAGCAGCAAGGTATTCTGCTTCCGCAGTAGACGTAGCTATGGAATTCTACTTTTTACTGAACCAGGAGATCAACCTATCACTAAGAAACTGACAAAAACCACTTGTGCTTTTTCTATCAAGTTTTCAACTTGCAGCATCTGAATATCCATTAAAATTGAAAGAATAATCATTGGATACCATAGGCCGACATTTTGAGTACCCTTTAAGTATTTCAGTATACCATTAGCAGCAATATAATGTGATTGCTTTGGGTTAGATTGAAATCTTGCATAAATACAAACATCAAACATAATATCAGGTCCACTGGAAGTAAGATATAACAATGAACCAATTAGACCACGATACTGAGTTACCTCTACTGAAATTCCATTTTCATCCTTACCAAGTTTAGTAGATGAGCTCATTGGAGTGGAAGCAGCAGAGCATGTTTCCATACCAAACTTTTTCAGTAGTTCCTTAGTGTACTTAGCATGATTTATGAAGATTTCAGTATCAAGTTTCTTGATCTGCAGTCCTAGGAAGAATGTCAATTCTTTCATCATGCTCATTTCAAATTGTTCCTGCATTAATTTAGAAAACTTTGCACACAATTTGAGGTTAGTTAACCCAAAGATAATGTCATCAACATAAATTTGTACTAACAGAATGTGCTTATTCTTAACTAAAGTGAACAAAGTCTTGTCTACTGTGCCGATTGTAAAAACATGATTGACAAGAATTTTTGAGAGTGTGTCATAACAAGCTCGAGGTGCCTGTTTTAAACCATACAGGGCTTTGTGTAATTTAAATACATGATGCGGTAAGAAATTATCTATAAAACCTAGAGGTTGTTCAACGTAGACTTCTTCTTGCTGTAGACCATTTAGGAAGGCACTTTTCACGTCCATCTGATAAACTTTGAAGTTTTTGAAAGCAGCAAAGGCAAATAATATTCTGATAGCTTCAAGCCTTGCTACTGGTGCATAGGGCTCATCATAGTCTATTCCTTCTTCTTGTCTGAAACCTTGAGCCACCAGTCTTGCTTTATTTCTGACAACAGTACCTTCTACATTTAGCTTGTTTCTAAATACCCACCGGGTTCCAATAACAGCTTGATGAGATGGTCTAGTTACAAGAAACCAAACTTCATTTCTTTTAAATTGATTCAGCTCTTCTAGCATAGCTTCAATCCAACTGGGATCCAGAAGAGCTTCTTCAATCTTCTTTGGTTCATCCTGAGAGATAAAAGCAGCATGCATATATTCATTAATCATTTGCCTTCTGGTTCTTAATGGAGCTGCTGGATTACCAATAACCAAAGATGGAGTATAAAGGCCTCTAATTTTCGTGTTTGAAAATTTGCGGAAAAATTTAAAATTTTCTTTTAAAAAAATTAAAATGCCTCATTAAATAATTAAAATGTCTCACTCATAGTTCAACTGATAGATAAAGTTTAATGTTCAAAATAGCAGCGGAAGTAAGTATTTGTTTGCAAAATAACAATTTTAAAATAACCCAACAAAGGTAAAAATGTTTGAGTATAAAATGGCGAATGCTAAAAATGAGGTCATCGGGTTCCACTACTGCCGACCCAAGCTAGCTCACTGGTCCCCATCCTCGGTTCCGACCTCATCAGAACATACAACAATCAAGTCTAGTGAGTCTAAAGACTCAGCATGCATATATCGTAAATAACAAGTAATAATAATAAAATCGCATGTAAAGTGGAAATATATGAGTCTGGCATAACGTGAAAATATCTTGTCATGAGTAATTATAATACGTGCATAACTGAACTGAAAGTCGTAAGTGAAATGTTTGCACCGCAGAGCCCTGTCATAAAATTGCATGTAATGATTTTTCTGTTAAGATTATGTTTTACGCAAGTGGCCCCACGAACTGCACTGAACTGAACCGGTAAGTGACCACCGGGTGAAGTAATGAGCGTCTGAACAGACTAATGCCACAGTATACGGGGTGGAACTGAACTGACCGGTCACCGAGATGAACTGAACTGAACCGGTAAGTGACCACCGGGTGAAGTAATAATCCCATGACATTGAAGTGGCCACAAGCAATGTCGCATAAATCTCAAAAATGAATATTTTATATTTCTATGCACATAATATAATTAAATAACGAAAATAAATCTCCTGTAATAATTTTACCACATGGGTTGGATCGTTCCCAGGCTTGATGCGACATAAATCTCACATGAAAAATATGCAAATGGTTTAACTTGACCAAACTTTGTAATTGACTCCAAAAAACGAGACAATTACGGCCAATGACTTAGTATTTAATCATGACTCCGTGTCAACCCGAAGCAACACCGAACCATCATTTAGTCATCATTAAAATACTCTTAAAATGATGAAATAATTGCTCCTAAAATTACAGTACTCGAAATTTAGTGAATGGAGGCCAAAAAACATGAAAAGCTCTTTCGAGAGTCATTTTGGCACATTGCACTGTAAATTCTCGTACGACCTCTAAACTTAACCGAATCATGAACGACCAATAACATGGCCTTCCTAACTTGATGAGGTACTGTCCAGTCCAAGTCCATAGGCTAAAATCCAATCAAGAACCCGAAATGCACCTCTGAACCGCAGCGCACTTGCTGTCAAAAATACAGCAGCGTGCGTGAGCGTTTTCTTGCGTTGTTTGCTAGGCTAATGGCCATTGGGGCTTGAACCACTGACCAGAACCTCTTACCAACATCCTAAGGATGGTTTGAACCATGGATAAGGGCCCTAGGCCAGCCACAATTCGAACCATACCCGAAACATGCCATACATCCCACCCGAACACTAAACCTGTGCGTGGGATGTTGCTGTGGTTCTCACTGTCATGGATCCTTCCAATGGCCATTTTATTGACCATGGAATGATCTAGACATCAAGGGGTATGGTATGAACCGTGGCTAAGGGCTATAGAGCCAACCAAGATCCACACCAACACCACAAACCGAACTACACATGCTGTAAAAAGTGAAGGGGCCGGGGGGGCTATTCTTGTTTCTTTTATTTGAAAACCGATTCCACCATGGACCAAGCCTCAAAAGGCCGACTTGGTCACGTCTTAGACATAATAAGGAGATGTTATAACCATGGATATAGCCCCTAGGGCAGCCAAGATCAGAACCATCACCCTTTTGACAGCAACTATAAAAAATCGAACACAAGTGGCAATAGGGACGTGTTGTTGTCGTTTCTAAATTTCCAGTGGGTATGGGGCTTGAAAGAATGAACCAATATGATCCTAACATGTCCTAGTGCATGTCTAGATGCAGTCTTGGGAGCCTGGAATCGAACCAACCACCTGTACTCACAAAAACAAGAGAACCGTGAAGCATGAAAGGAGAGGTCGAAAATCTGCACTTCATTTTTTTGAAAAAGTGGTCATGTATTTCGGTTTTGTGCTTAAATAAATCATGAGTGTGATGTTTTAAAATGCTAATATGGCTTGATTGAAGAGTAAAGGGAAATATAAACATGCCTTGGTTTCGTTTTGAAAAGAAAACGAACGAATATGACGACGCGGCGCGGAGGAGACGGAGTGCTCTTCTCTTTCTTTTTTTCTACTCGATTTTCTATCTTGTTTTTCTCTCAACCTCACACGATTTTTCCCTCAGCTTGTCTCTGAAATTTCGAAGAAGGGGAGAGGAAAAATGTCTAGAGAAGAGGATGGGAAGTTGCAAGATAAATGGAAGAGAATAATCTTTCCTATCCTTGAATTTGTAAGATAAGGGAATATGAATGATATCACAAGATTTTGAGGGTTAATTTATGAGTGCAATGGCCGAAAACCTCAATCAAAATAAGGTAGAAAAGTGCTTAATTATTTAATTGTTGGTGATTTAAAAGTTGAGGGATTATCTACCTAGAAAAGATTAAGGAAATGAATCAAATGGTGAGTTGTCAATCAATACTAAAACTTTAGGAGGGGTGGCCGAATTTCTTATCAAAAAATGAGGGTATGAATATTTATTAATTATTAATTAGTTGGGATTTAAAATGAAGGAATTATTCTACCATGAAGGGATAAGGAAAGATATCAAGTGAAGAGTTAACAAATTAATTAAATCCTACAAAGTGAAATGACCAAAAATTGTAGGATAATGGGAGGGAAAATATTTCTTAAATCTTGTTTTTTTTTAATTCTTTAGAATTTTATCTACCCATTAAATATTTTAGTGAATTAATAAATTAATTATGGAAATGACATTATCTTGCATGCATGGCTAAATATTTGAATTACTTAATTAATTCCTTAAACATTCTTTTACATTAAATTAATTTATTATTTAACTAAAATAAATTCTAAGAATGTTTTCTTAATATTAAATTTTATCTCAATACTCTAACTCCAGTCCGGCCTCACTTATTTAACTGAAAATGTAGTAATTAAACTACTGCGTAAAATAATTAATTTTAAAGAAAATAATTTAAATACTCATGCAATAAAATAATTTCAATTTAAATACTAGAATTATGCATGGCTTATATGTAGTCTAATATACGGGTTCTACATGGAGGATGAGATTTTCTCCAGACAAAAGGTTTTAAAGAAATTTTTTCCTGGTTTGATGGATTCGGATCATGCTCAGCTAAAGCAGTAGCAGGTTCTGGAATGTTAACTTCTGGTTCTGGTACGTCCTGTGTCTGAACAACTGGTTCTAACAGAGGAATGTCTGGTTCTGGATTTTGAGCATCTTTGACACTTGGTTCTGCATCATCTTCACTATCTAGTTCCAGATGAATACTATCTAATCTGTTTACTTAGATTTGACACATTAGAAATTCCAGGAGCGCTGCTATCTTCATCAAAAATAACATAAATAGATTCTCCAACATTAAGAGTTCTATTATTGAAAATTTTGAATGCTTTGCTTACAGCTGAATATCCAAGAAATAATCCAACATCTGATTTTGAATCAAATGCAGACAAATGATTATTATCATTATTGTGCACAAAACATTTGCAATTAAAAACATGAAAATAAGATCCATTAGGCTTACTCCCTTTCCATATCTCATATGGGGTCTGAATATGTCTCTTGTTGATCATGGTTCTGTTTTGTGTGAAACACGCTGTATTGATTGTTTCTGCCCAGACGCGCTGAGAGATGTCTGCATCTGCTAGCATTGTTCTAGCAGCTTCTTTAAGAGTTTTGTTTCTCCTCTCAGCCACTCCTTTTTTTTGAGGCGTTCTGGCAGCTGAATATTTGATCAAGATAAAAAATTGTATATTAATTAAATGTTTTATAATATAAATTTATATTTTTAGTTTTATTAAATGTTTAAATATTATATGTTTTATATAAATTGTATAAAATATAAGTTGTTGTGTAATTATAAGTTTTTACTATTTTTACAGGTTCGATAAAACAAGAATAAGATTGAAGTTGCAAATGGGATTAAGATAATTCTTGGACCTGTAGAAAGCTGATGTTGATATCTACAATATTGGTGACAAGCATGAGATAAAAATCTTCTCACAAGTGAGATCAAATTAAGCAACAAATAAAGTTACCAAAGAAGTGGCAGTTTTACCATGCTCTAGCATTTTGACCATATCTCTGAAATTACTTGGTCAAATGGTTAAAAAAAAAAAACCACAATTCAAACAACTCAATTATCTACATGTTTTTTTTTATGTGGAAAAGAAAATTTGGATGAGAAGATTTTCAAAAATGATGTGTATTAAAATATAATTTCTTGGAACACCAATGAAGACTTATGTTTAAAAAAATAATATTTTATTTATGGTTGTCTCTCCAAATTTGGCTATAAATAGGGGTGCATTGTAATGAATTGAGATATTCCTCATTTTATGAACAAATCTTTGAGTTCATAATATTTCTCGCTTTTTTTTCCTTTATTTCTTCATTTAAATGTAATTAGCATGTTAATTTCATATTCAAAGTTTTATAATTTAAATAATGAGTAGCTAACTTCCCAAAGTTGAGATGAAAAGGTGAAACTCTTGGCATGATAATAATGTTATTAAAAGTTAAAAATCTATGTTTTATATTATTTAATCATTATTTATTGTTTATGTTATATTTATTTCTTTAAGCATTATTGTATACCCTACTTATAAGTGGGAGTTTTGGTGTATTGTTGCTATATGTTATACTAAATTCTTGGAACCATTTAAATGTTATTTTGGTATTACCAATCATTTAAAGTGGATGCCTTGATTTATTATATATGAATATATCATAATATTAATTTTTTGGTACCATTTAAATGTTTGTTTGATATTACCATCTATTTAAAGTGGATTCTTGATTTATTATATATGAATATATCATAATATTAATTTCTTGGTACCATTTAAATGTTAGTTTTGTTTTACCAACCATTTAAAGTGAGAACCTTGATTTAGTGTTTACAAATATATTTATAGCACAATAAATACTTGACAATATTTATAAGTTTTGGTATATATACTTATAAGTTAATAATATATAACATAATATAAATATGATTATTTAATATATTGAAACTATTTTATTAAGTGGATTTCAATAATGTTCATTAATGTTAACTTTATTAAATTACCAAGAGTAGATCATTTAATCGCAACTACTTAAATTAAAATTTGAACAATTAAAAATTAACAATTAAAGATTCAAACAATTAAACGAAAAAAAAAACAAAAACAAAAAGACATTGTAGTGGACTTGGAATTACCTTAGCTTCCCTGTGGATACGATATTCGGACTAACCGAATTATACTACTTGTGGACAACCTGCTCTTGGGAGTGCAACAATCAAAGTCGCATCAATATTCATGATGAATACCCTGTTCATCCAAATATAACTCAAGAATCTTGTTAATAAACTCAGTGCCCCGATCACTTCTAATTTTAATGACAGAAATTGATTTTTCATTTTGAATCTTTTTCAGAAGCTTGATCAGGAAGCTACTGGTTTGATCTTTTCCAGCAAGAAATATCACCCAAGTAAATCTAGAAAAGTCATCAACAACAACAAGTGTATACTTCATTCCCCCTAAGCTCATGATAGAGATTGGACCAAATAAATCCATATGCAATAATTCTAAACACCTTGAAGTTGATTTACTACCTTTATTCTTGAAGCTAGATCTTACTTGTTTGCCAAATTTACATACAGAACATATATTATTCTTAAGAAAATTAATATCAGGTAAACCATAAACTATGTTCTGCTTCTTGAGATAATTTATTGACTTGAAGTTCAGGTGATTCAATCTCCTGTGCCAAAGGCAATTTTTATCACTAAGGGAGGCAACTAAACATGTAGGATCATTAACATGATCTATGTTCCAAGATACTTTGTAAGTGTTGCCTTCTCATTTTCCAGTTAATACAACAACTAAACATGTAGTAACATTAACATAATCTATATTCCAAGATACTTTGTAAGTGTTGCCTTCTCTTTTTCCAGTTAATACAATAGACTCATCAGCATCTTTAACTGTGCATGTGTGCTTCTGAAAAGCTACTGAAAAACCATTATCACACAGTTGACTAATACTGATTAAATTATAACAAAGATTTTCAACAAAGAGCACGTCATTTATAGTAATGTTACCATGGATAATCTTACTCTTACCCACTGTTTTACCTTTTGAGTTGTCCCCAAAAGTTATCTTTGTTCTAGTACAACTCATTATATCTGAGAGTAGACTCTTTTGTCCAATCATATGTCTGGAACATCCACTGTCCAGATATCATGTGGAGCTGCTTTTTTTAGTTTTCTTCTTCTATTCCTGCAAGCACAAGTTTTAGTAATTGGTACCCATAGAGGTGTGTGCAACAGAATATCTGTTATTTCTAACAGAATGCATCTTTGAATGTTGTTCTTCCCTTCTGTTTTTGTTGTCTGGCCTGTATCTCTTCTGAACAGGTCTAGAATTATAGTACTGGTAGTTTCTAACCTTAATAGAGGGTTGTCCTCCTGAGTTGAATCTTTACTGGATCCAGAACTCTGGTGGACTCTTCCCTTAGGTTCAACATAGCCTAGACCATAATGTTTCCTTCTGTTTGTCTGATCTAAAATCCTTTCAACTCGAACAGTTGGTACTACTGGTTCATAAACCACAGTGGATTTAACAAAATGAATGTATTTCCCTTTGCTTGTATCCAGTTCTAGCTTAGTATTTGTTTCAGAAGTGCTTTCATTATTACTGAATCCGAGACCACTCCTGTCTCCAGATTGTTTCTGCAATTCTTGCATCTTCTCTAATGAAATAGAAGACTTGTTCCATGCATTTACCAGAGCTGATAGCTTCTGATTCTCAAACTTCATCGTCTGGTAATATGCATTCACCCTGTCATTCTCAATTCTTAATTTACTTATCTCAACTTCAAGATCGCTACAGCTGTTCTCTTGCAAGCAAGTGAAATTACTGATTTGATCTCTATGTTTTTATTTTCAGTTTTGACTTCCTCGAATGATTGAGAATGTCTCGAGTATTTTTCTACCATGTCATGCAGTGCTTTAACCAAATCAGTTCGTGTAAATTCATTAGAGTCAAAGTCAAAAACCTCTCCAGGTCGAGGTTGATTTAGGGGTGTCAATCGGGTGGTTTGGGTCGGGTTTCTGGTCAACCCGCGAAATTTTTTTTATTTTTTTTTCAACCCGAACCCAACCCGAACTCGAAGCAACCCGAAAACCCCCAACCCGAACACGAACCCGTATAACCCGCCTAACCCGAATTTTATTTATTTTTTTAAATTTTTTTTAAAAAATTATTGAAAAAAATTCAAACAAATAAAAAAATAATAATAATATTTTAATTTAAACACATAATAACAAAATTTTCGATTTAAATTTGAAAGTTTAATCGTAGAAAATTAAAAATATATTTACTAAATCAAATAAAAAATTGTTAAAAAAATAAAAATATGCAAAATAAATATTAAATGATGAAAATTTTTCATATAAATATACAATAAATTTTGTTCAAACATACAATATATAAAAATATAGGTAATATTTTCAAAAAAAAAAAAGTTCGCGGGTCAACCCGCGACCCAACCCGACCCAACTCGAAACCCGCCTAACATGGCATTAACCCGAATCCACCCAACCCGAACCCGAAAAACCCCAACCCGAACTTGATTTTTTTCGTGTTGGGTCGTGTCGGGTTGACGGGTCGTGTCGTATTTTGACACCCCTAGGTTGATTCAATATCTGCCATGAGACGTTTGATCTCTTCAGCATCGCTATCATTGGAATGACTTTCTGAGTCAAAGGACTCAGAACTAGAATCCGCCCATTTATATTTTCTTTCCTTAGCAATCATCGCTTTGCGGTCTCTTCTGGATTTCTTGTCATTTCTCTTGTATTCCTTTTTCTTCTTATCATCTCTCTTTGGCTTCGGGCAATCAGCAATGAAATGCCCAACTTTTTCACAATTAAAACACGCCATGTCACCAGGTGGTGAATCCTTCTTAAAGTTTCGTTTAGGACCCTGGTAAGCTCGATGATTCTTCTTAATGAATCTGGAAAATTTCTTCAGAAATAAAGAAATTGCATCGTTGTTGATATGTTCAGCAGTCTTTTGAGATGTGCTTTCAACGGTAGTAGCAGGTGATGCATTTGGAACAACTGCAGCAGTAGCAGTTGATGAGGGCTCTTCTCCACTTTTCACTTCCATTTCAAACTCATAGGCTTTTAAGTCTGCAAACAAGTCGTGTAGTTTTAACTTGCTCAGATCTTTAGATACTCTCATAGCCATAGTTTTTACATCCCATTCTCTGGGTAAAGCTCTCATTACTTTGAGTACTATTTCTCTGTTGTCATATTCTTTCCCCAGAGTTGCTAGCTCATTAACTAAACTGCTGAAACGTTCATCAAACTTATTCATAGTTTCTCCAACTTTCATTTTGATACTATCAAATTTATCATTGCTACAGAAAACTTATTCTCCTTTGTCTGTTTATTTCCTTCACAGATTTGGATGAGCTTTTCCCAAACCTCTTTTGCAGTAGGACACATCTTGATCTTACTGAAGGTTTTCTTGTCGAGAGTTTTGTAGAGAATGTCCTTCGCAACATTGTCAAGATTAGATTTCTTTTTGTCTTCACTTGTCCATTCTCCTCTATGCTTCTCAACCATCTGAGGTTCGCCCTCAGTGACAACAATAGCATTGTTAGGCTTTAAAATCTTCAGTGGACCATCTGTTATGACAAATCACATATCATCATCTTGAGCTGCAAGATGAGCTTGGATCTAGATCTTCTAGTCATCGAAATATTCTTTAGAGAACATGGGTACTTTTTTGAAGTGTGCATATCTGTTGTAAATATTTAGAACAAGAAAATCTTCTCTGATACCACTTGTTGGGGATCGATAACGAGTTTAGAGGGGGGGTTAATAAACTCTTTCCTTTGTTGGACGATTTTGCAAAGGGAGCTAGAATCATGTTAGAGATTATGGATAATCTTGTTCGAATGTAAATCCAGCAGATTACAATAATAAGTGCGGAAACGATGCGATGGAGTACAGTGAGAAATAATGAAATAGTAGGCAATTGAACAATGGTTGTTTCTGGAAGTTCGAAGACAAAATCTTCTACGTCTCTCCTTCTTCTGTTCCCAAAAGGTATCACTAAAAAACTTGGATATTATAGTACAACACTTGTACACACCCACTTCAGTAGGGCTTACACTTAGCCTACTGAAACTCCTAGTTATACAACTCAGTAAAAGGAATACAACAAAGTTCTGGAAAAGACTCTTTCCTAGATTATAAACTCTTCTCAATAAGATATAGTAAAGTGTTTAGCTTGAAGATATTTCGAAACAGCAGCAGCACAAAATGATTTCTAAAGAAAGGATATAGATAATAAAGCGTGTGTTGTTTTTCTGTATGTTGAGCTTGAAGATAAGTAGTTGATGATAGCTCAAAACTACCGTTGGAATGCTCGTTGCGTGGATAATGATAATAACGTTGTTTTCTATAAAGGATTGACCTCTATATATTTAGAAAACTTTGAGCCCAACGTCTATAATCAAAAACAGCTTCTGAGACTCCTGAGTAAAATCAGCTTTAATACCTAAAAAAGGTCATGCAGAAAGCTTCAGAGAAATCAGTCTTGTTACATACCAAAACTAGTAGGAGCGATAAATGTCTTTGTACAGCATTAATGGTCCAATCAATACTAGTACTAGGTAAAGTAATGGTAACATTTAAGACTGTAACGATTCAAACAAAAGACGTAAAGTTAGCTTCTGTTTAAGCTAAGTTCTTCTTTTAAAGCTATGTTCTGCTTCTGGTTTTCTATGTCGTATAAGTACTCGAAGAGTACTGCTTTTGTTAATGCGATACAAGAGCTTCTGCTTTTATACTGTCTTCTGATTATAGCTATCGCGACCTACTGATTTTGACTATCATCACCACAATTAAATTAAGTCTAACATTAAGATTAATGAAATCATTAGGCCTCAAATTAAAGGTTTAAAAATACTTATTTTCAAAAAAATCTCTTATTAAATAAATAATTTCCTTGCTCCGACCATTTAATTAAAATTTGACCTTAAAAATTCCATAATTCTTAAATTATTAAAATAATTATTTTCTTAACTAAAAATAAAAATTTATCTTTCAAATCTTTAACATCTTAATCGTCTTCGGTCCTCTGTTCCGGCCAACTACTGATATTCGACTGAAAAAATATTTTAAATTATGAATCCAAGCAAACTTATACAATTAATCATTTATCACTCAAAATAAATCATTCAAGCATCAACCTTATTTTAAATAATTGAAAACAATTATTTAATAAAAATATTTTCCCTTATTCAGCATTCGGTCTCCGTTCCTCGATCGTATCTTGAATAACCTTTAAAAATACAGTTTTATACATCCATGTAGAAAATTACATCTTAAATGTTTAAACATTCACACCATATTTAATTCATGCAATTAAAATCATTTAATTAAAATACATAAGAAATTTAATAACTTGCATGAATGTGGTTCACACGGATCTTCAAATTTTCAGGACGTTACATGATATGTGATTTAAAATTTGATCGATTACTATATGTTTTGCTTTCGTATGCATCACTAAATGTTTTGATATGTATCTTTTGCTAAGTTCCTATTTGTTCCGTCCATTTCGTTTCGATTTGATCTGTTCAATCCGCCTCCTTTGTTGCAAGTGATAATTTTATGTGTTATGATTAGAATATTGGCGCATTGGGAAAGCATGTGAGAGAAAAGGTCCCAAAGGGAGCATGTCAATGGGAAAGACCCTAGAGAGAGCCCTGATGCGGGAAAAGACCTCAAATGGAGCCCATTTACAAGAGAAGGCTCCAGAAAGAACCCAATATCAAGGATAACTCGTGGTCATTATTATAAGATTCGTGTTCAGTATGTGATTTGATTTGATAAAACTTTGTTATGTTAAGATTATGTTCTATTTGATATGATTCGGTCGTCTGATACAATATTAGTTCTTGACTTTGTCTGTTTCATTTTTGACTTCTGCTATAAAAAATGGTCACTTTAAAGATATGAATAGGTATAACTTGTTATTCTAATATTCGATCGGCCCCAAGTTGCTAAGTGTTTCCAAAAACGCTCACCCCATTTCATTCATCCCCGAATAACAATGAAGAACATGTGAAAGACACGGAACAAGATAAATTTTGGTGCATGTGAAGAAATCCATATTTATGAAGACCAAGTACCTAATTTACAGTTTATTCATATTAACTTCCTCATTTCGCATTTTTCTTTGAACAAGTTTCGTGTTATTCGCATTTCGTATATGTAAAGACAAATTTCTTTAATGAATTAGAATGATTTTTGACTATTTGCTACGAGACTTATTGCTTTCAATGAAATTATTAAACAATGTTGGATCTCATATACGCCTCAATCTCGGGCGTGACATTTAAGTGGTATAAGAGCCGCCATGTTCATAATCCCACTAGGATTTTGATAGAGGAAATTTGACGAACAAAAGCCTAGTGAAATTTGATCTGAATCGGTCCAACGAGTAAAACTCTCCTTGAAAGTTCCCTTCATCTAGACATTACTTTCGAATCGGTCCAATAGCTTCACGTAGGAAACTCAAAATTCGATTATGTCGATTTGTTCCGTAAACCACACGATGTAAGATTTCCATCTCAAAATCTTTAGATTTTAAATTTTTAAAAATATCTCTCTCAAAAAAAAAAACTCTTGAACACGTAAATTGTACTAGTTGTCGAATTTTATGGAAATACATATGAAGGAAACAATTTGTATTAACTTATATTTTTGGGAATGTACATATTAGAGATAAGTTTACTTATACTTTTGGAAACATACATATCATATATAAGTTGACTCACATTTTTGGGAATGTATCTATTTGAGATAAATTTACTTAAGCGATAATAAATTATTTATAAAAATACGAGATAGGAATTATGTAAGTTTTGATATTCTTATATAAAAGTTGATTTTTGTATCGATATTTAATGGTATGAATATTAAATATGGGATGCTAAGAGTAAATTTAAATATGTAGGAGTTTTGAATATCTTATGAAGGTAAGAGACGATATTTCAAGTTAAGAAATTTATATTATTTTGAGGAAAAAGGTCATTACCTTATGCAAATAAAGTAAGTTATGAGATATTAGTGGACATCGAGGAAAGTGTATCATACATAAGAAGTTCCAACTCTTCTTGCAATACAAAAAAAGGGACAATTCTAGAAGAAAAACATCCAACGAAACTCTTTTGTGTTAGAACATGTTAGGCTCATAGTCTTGATGAAAGAAAGATTTAATAAAAGAAAAATTATTTGATGATTAGTTTCTTTCGTATAAAATTGAATAAAATTTTAATAACGACAAGGTTATAATCATTTGACTTCAGTCAATAGGCTGATAAGAAGTTATTTCTAAGATTCTATATTGGTATTATCCCGGATTGCGAAGTAGAATAAATTAACTTGATAACAGGTGTTGTACTAATATCTAAAGAACCCTTCCGAATGACTACAATTAAACTTGAGGAGCTAAAAGAGCAACTCTAAGTTCTGTTAGACAAGAAACAAATCAGACCAATTGCTTCTCCTTGAGGAGCTCCAGTCTTATTTGTAAGGAATAAGGGTGAAAGTACAAGACTATGTATCGACAAACAAAAAACTCAATAAGAACATAATCAAGAACAAATGTTATCTTCCAAGAATATATGACCTTTTTAATAAGTTAAAAGGAGCTAAGATCTTTTTAAATCTCAATCTAAGATCATGTTATCACCAATTGAAGGTCAAGACAGAAGATATTCTTAAAACATCCTTCAAAACAAGGTATGGACACTATGAGTTCATGATAATATCTTTTATTCTGACCAATGCTCCAACAGAATTAATAGACATCATGAATAGAGTGTTCAAGAAATTTCTCGACAAGTTTTTGGTAGGATTTGTGTAGCACCCGTAAATCAGTAGACGTATAAGCCATGCATAATTCTAGATTTTTAAATTTAATTGACTTCATTGCATGATTATTTTAAATGCATTTATTTGAAGTTAATTATTCATTATTTCAGTTCAGTAGTTTGATTTTTAGCATTTCAGTTATTTCAGTGAGGCCGGACCGGAGTCGGAGTTTTGAGGTAGAATTTAAGATTCGAGAATTATTTCCAGAAGTTAATTTAGCAAGCAAGTAAGTTCATTTAAGTTAGTAAGGGAGGTTTGAGGATTTAATTTAATTATTTGAGGTGATTAAGAAATGAGCTCATTTAAGTTATTTAATTAAGGGGTTAGCTCACTAAATTATTTAAAGGATTAGTAAGGCTTTCATGGATTATTAGTTGACTAGATAACCATCACTTCCCACTCATTTTATTAGCATAATTTCGGCCCCTTAGTTGCTGGGCAACTCAATTGCCAACTCATCAACTTTTTGACCATTTCTTTGGATGTAAGTTGTAGGATAATTCTAGGATTTTTGGGAGCACAATTTAATTAATTAATGGACATATCCTAGACTAGAAAACAAGCTAATAATCGGCCACTACCTCCTAGAAGCATCCACCAACTCATTTGACATTAAACCATAATTCAAAATTCAAATTTTGGAAGACTTGGTCTTGATATGATCCTATTATTGTGCACCCTTCTCCTCACCTTCATAACCATCACTCCCCCTCCCTCACCACCGAAATACCTCATCATTCAGATCCATTTTCAGTGTAGAAAAATCGTGAGTCTTAGCTAGAGGGAAGGCAAGAAAAATCGAGAGCAAGAAAGGTAGACAAGAAGCGCTCCATCTCCTCCGTGCCGCGTCGTCGTCGTTTCGTTCGTTTTCTTTCGAAACGAAACCAGGCATGTCTAGATTTCTTTCAAACCTCAATCAAGTCATATTATCATTTATTTTTCAGTACATGATCATGTTTATTCAAGCAAAAACCGAGATACATGTCAAAACATTTCTGAACAACACATGCAGAATTTTCGTTTTTCCTTGGCAAGCTTCACGTTTTTCTTGGTTTGTGAGTTTCAGGTGATTGGTTCGACTCCAGGCTCCCAAGGCGGCTTATATACATGTAGTAGGATGCATTAGGACCATGTTGGCCCATTCATTCAGCCCCCATGCTTGCTGGAAATTCAGAATGACAGCAAGTTCCCATAGGCGCAGATTGGTGTTTCGAAATTTCAGTTTTGTGTCAAGGGTTGTGGATCCGATCTTGGTTGCCCCAAGGGCCTATAGCCATGGTTAGATCACTTCCCTAGCAAGTCTAAGATGTGACAAAGTCGCCCTTTTGGTGGCTTGGTCCATGGCTCATCGGTTTTTAAATAATCAACAAGAACAGCCCTTTCCCCATTCGGCTTCTTCCTTTGTTCAGCATATGGTTTCGGTTTGTGTTTGCTTGGTGTGGATCTTGGTTGGCCTATGGCCCTTAGCCACGGTTCATATCATGCTCCTAGATGTCTAGATCGTGCCATGGTCAATCAAATGGCCACTGGAACGACGCAAGACATCGATCTAAGCAAAACACTACACACGCATGCACGTTGCTCTCGGTTGGACCCTTCGGTTGAGTTTTGGTGTGATGCGGATTGTGGCTGGCCTAGGGCCCTTAGACATGGTTCAAATCATTCCTTGGGATGTTGGTAAGAGTCTCTGGTCGGTGGTTCACGCCCCTAATGGCCGATAGTCTCGAAACCAACGCAAGTCTTGTAGTTGCGCAGCTGCTGGAAATTACAGCATGTTGCTGTGTCGTTTAGAAGGCTCGTTTGAGTTCTTGGTTGGCTCTTATCCCATGGCCTTGGACTGGACAGTGCCTCATTGAGTTGGGAAGGTATGTTTTTGACCGTTTGTCATTCGGATCATTTTCGAGGTCGTACGAGAATTTACGGTGCAATGTGCCAAATTGACTCTCGAAAGAGCATTTCGTGTTTTGGCCTCCATTCCACCTAGATTTCGACCCTATCATTTTAGGAGCATTATTTTATGATTTTTCAGCGTATTTTAATCATGACTATACGTCGGTTCGGTGTCGGTTCAGGTTGGCTCGGAGTCATGATTAAATGCGAAGTCATTAGGCGTCATAGTCGCATCTTTTGAACTAAATTGCGTAGTTGGTCATGTTTAAGCTATTACATATTTTTCATAGCACAGTTAGGTTGCAGCGAGCCTGGGGACGATCCAATCCAATCCAGTTGGTAAAATTACAGGAATTTTCATTACGCCAGTTAATTATTTTACGTACATTAAATAGAAAATGATTATTTTTGAGATTTATGCGATATGGCTTGTGGGTCATTCACTATGTGGGAGTGTTATTTTATACGGTCGCCAGTGACCGATCAGTTCAGTATGGTACCACCCGGTCGCCAGTGACCGGCCAGCTCAGTTCAGTTTCAGCCTCCCCGGTAGTCAGTTACCGATCAGTTCAGCTTAGTGCAGTGGCCACAGGCGTAAAACATAATCTCAACAGAAAATTTTATCAGTTATTTCAGTACAGGCTCCAAGGAGCAAACATTTTTACTATGATTATCAGTTCATTTATGCACGTATTATAATTGCTCAGTACAGATTATTTTCAGTATGCCTCAGGACAGGATATGTTAACTCATGCAGATTTTAAATTCAGATTTTTACTCGTTAGATGCGATTTATGCATGCTGAGTCTTTAGGCTCACTAGACTTGATTGTTGTAGGTACTGATGAGGCCAGGGCCGAGGGCGGGGACCAGTGAGCCAGCTTGGGTCGGCAGTAGTGGCACCCGAGGACCTCAGTGCAGCAGTTGTTATTTTATTCCGCAAACAATTTTTATCAGTCGTTGGATAATTTTTAAATTGTTATTGTTGGCAAAACTTTATTTTCTTCCGCTGCTATTATTTTAAACATTGAACTTGATTCCCCAGTGATTTTATGAATGAGGCCATTTAAGTTCTTTTAAAAAGAAAAAAATTTTTAATTTTCCGCAAATTTTCAAGAAAGGAGTTTTAGGCCCTTTACAATTTGTTGATGAAATTCTTGCATATTCACCAAGTGAGTAAGTCCACAAACAACATCTTCACCTCACTCTACAGACGCTCAGAGAAAAATAACTATATGCTAAATTCAATAAGTGTGAATTTCGGCTAAAAACGTCACATTCTTGAGTCATATAATATCTGAAATGGGCATATCAGTGGATCACAAGAAGGTGGAGGCAATCATGGACTGGCCTTGTCTGAAAACTAGAATAGAAATTCGAAGCTTTCTGGAATTAGTTTGCTATTATAGAAAATGTTTTGAAAGATTTTCTTCAATAGCTATTTCGCTCACCAAGCTTACTCAGAAAAACTCTAAATTCAATTAGATTGAAGCATGTGAGAAGAACTTTTAGATCCTGAAAAAGAAACTCGCTTTAAAACCAATATTGGTACTTCCCAAAGATGGCAAGAATTTCACAATTTACAATGATTCATGAAGGGGGAGGATTCTGATGGGTTCTCATTCAATAGGGGCAAGTAATTATTGTGTACGCATCGAGGCAATTAAAATCATGTGAGAAAAATTATCCCACATATGATCTTAAATTGGCTGTATATGTATTTATGCAAAAGATCCGGAGGCACTACCTATTTTGTGCCAAATGTGAGATATTTATCGATCACCAAAGCCTCAAATACCGTTCATTCATACAAAAAGAATAAACATGAGGCATAGACAGTGTATCGAATTACTGAAAGATTATGACCTAACAATAAACTACCATCTGGGTAATGCTAACAAGGTATCTGATGCGCTAAGCCAAAAGGATATGGGGAAAGTAAACATAGCCTCACTATCAGTGTAATCGTGCCTGCAAAAAATCAGTGAAATTGAATCAAGAACAAGATTTCTCCATGGCAAAAATTAAAGAACATTTTAAAGAAGTAAAAACTCAAGAATTGTAAACTAATGAGAAAGGAATTCCGTGGATGAAGTGTTTTTTATGATATCGAAAATCTTCAACAATATGTGATGTCTCAAGCACACAAATCGAAATTTTCAGTCCACTTTGGTAGTACCATGTTGTGCAGATATTTAAAGAAAAATTTTTGGTGGAATAAAATGAAAAAATATTTGGTTGCTAGGTGCCAAATTTTTCAACAGGTCAAAGAACACCAAAATCCTAGATCATGCACCCGCTAGAAATACCAAAGTGGAGACAAGAGCATATTTCCATGGATCTTGTGGTAAAAGTACCAAAATCAAGGCAAAATCATGTTGGAATCTGTGTAATTATTCATAGATTAACCAAATCTACACATTTTCTACATGTTCGAATGGACTAAAATCTAGATCAACTAGCGACCCTATATATAGAAAATATAGTAAGTTACACGGTATTCCATCAGGCATATTATCCGACAAAGACCCAAAATTTGTGTCCCAGTTCTAGAAAGGTTTTCAAGAAGCCATGGGAACCAAGGTCACTCTCATAACGGCTTATCACCCTCAAACATATGGCCAGACTGAATGGACAATTCGAACCTTTGAGGACATTTTAAGGGCGTGTGCTCTAGACTTCAATGGAAGTTGTAGTGAATATCTACCCCTAATAGAGTTTGCTTATAATAACAGTTACCACAGTAGTATCAAAATGGCTCTGTATGAAGCACTTAATGGACGAAAATGTAGGTCATCACTATACTGGGATGAAATCGGAGAGAAATTCATCACAAGACCGGATTGGTTCAAATAACTATTGATAAAGTAACTATCCTCGAGGAGAAACTCAAAGCAGCACAAGATCGACAAAAGAGTTGGGCTGACTTAAAAAGAGGACCTTAGAGTTCAAAATCAGATTAAAGGCTTATGTCAAAGTTTCACCTATGAAGAGAGTAGTCCGCTTCAGCAAATCTGGAATATTAAACCCAAGATATTTTAGACCCTTATAAATTCTTGGAAAAGTCGGAACCTTATCTTATCGACTAGCATTGCCACTAGATATGTTAAGATTCGACAACATCTTCCACATTTCACAGCTAAGAAGATAAATCCCCGACCCGAATCATATTCTTGAAGCCACAACATTGCTAATATACGGGAACCAGAATGAGGAACGAAAATATGAAGAATTCCCTATTCATATAGTGGACCCTCAAAATCACGTACTAAGACGTCAGACCATTCAATACGTCCAAATACTGTGGTCTAACCACACTAAGCGAGAAACAACATGGGAATTAGAAGATAATTTGTGTAGAGCTCTAAATCAGTACACGTAAAACTCATGCATTTATTTAATTGTTAAATTATTTATTTAAGTTTAAAATGATTTTTGAGATGCATGATTTATGAATTTGCATTGTTCTAAATTTTTTATGTTT
The DNA here is from genome assembly GCF_025594145.1 of Primulina tabacum. NCBI lineage: Eukaryota > Viridiplantae > Streptophyta > Magnoliopsida > Lamiales > Gesneriaceae > Primulina > Primulina tabacum. Next base: position 26,986,031 of record NC_134561.1, on the reverse strand, counting down.
ATGTGATGCACGTTCAAATATTTTCTTGAGTTTCATGTTTCATGCGATTATTCGATGCGAGATCGAGAAAAAGAGACCGGCGACGATTTTGGCGATTTTAAAATGTGGTATTTTATTTTAAATTAGGATTGGAGCATTTTAAATGATTTATTTAGTTTTTATCATTAAGCCTAATTTAATTATTAGATAATTTTAAGATTTTAAACTTTTAAACTTTAGCAATTGTGTATTTTATTTTGTTAATTTGGAGATTTTGTAAGTAGTTAAGAGTAACTTTTAATTAACTAATAGGATCAGTTAAGGATGAAAGAGTGTTTAGAAGGGGGGGATTGAATAAACACTCACAATTTTCAAAACCTTTTCGACTGATGAGTCGGTTTAGTGATAAACTGATATTTGGGAATCTTGTAAGTCAATATCAATCAGTTAACAAATAGTTGTGCGGAAATAAACTGACTGATAGATAGAATAAAAACTGAAATAATAAGACACAAGATTTTATGGATGTTTGGAGATTTCAAACACTCATACGTCACCTCTTCTATCTCAAGGATAGGATATACAATAAAAGACTTTGATCGATACAAACACTTGTACAGACCCACTTCAGTTTTGGACTTAACAATGCCAAACTGAAACTCTTAGTTACAAACTAGTTTTCAGAACTCAATAGAACTGAATAAATCCAACACAACTGATCTCTTCTAGATCGAGTAAACAGTTTGTGTTGAAAGCTCGAATTATATCCTAGCAGCTATGAATGTATACAATAAGCGTGAGCTTTCTGTTTACAAAAATTTCAGCAGAGTAACTGAATAGATTTCGAGTGCTCAAGAATTCAGATGTTCAATGATTCAGTAGTTTGAGAGATATCTTCATTTGCTCTTCTCTACTAATTATAGGCTTCCCTCCAACGGTAATATTAAATACAATTTGAACATTTCTATCCATTGCATGCCATGTCAACATTCTTCTGATAGTCGTACACTGCAGCTTTTCTGTAACGCGGCGATCCCACTACTTGTTACAGTCAGCTTTTGTCGGTTGAATGTCTTAACTGATGATGTGTATAGTTGAGGGATCAGCTGATAGAATGTAGTCGAGAAGCTCGCAACTGTTTGTAGTAACTGATCAGTTCCAACTGATCAGTCAGTTGTCTGCGCAGTTAAGTTGCTGGTTTAGTTGCCTTCGAAAGTCTGCGTGTTTTTCTTCAGTTAATGGCAACATGTTTTAGATCAGTTATCATTCTTTTTAGATCAGTTAGACGCTCAGTTGGTCAAACATCCGAAATTCAATTTCCAACATTTACATTTTTTATTAGTGTTTTAATTAGCATCTTAATTGTGTAATTAAGCAATTTCATTCCCTTAATTAGATTAAAACACACGTATAAACACTATCACACACACATTCACGATAACACACCCACACATTTTCCTTGCTCTTCATTTCATTTTTTTAAAAGAAAAGTTAGGGTTCTTAGCACTAGAAGCAGCCGCCTCTTCCTCTGAAATTTCCCAGCAATGCACGTTGATTTTGTTGCAAGAAATCGAGTCACAAATCGTTCCGGATCAACCCTCGCAATTGTTCCGCTACTGTATCATTGTTTCAAGCATTTTTAAAGATCATGGCATGTATATTTTATTGTTTCTGCATTGATCTCATCATATTATGTTCTGTGATGTTTATTATACGTAAAAATCCATGTATGTTGTGAAAAAGTTTGAGTAAAAAAGTTTGAAATGATTTTTGGATCCAAATTTTTAGATCTAAAACCGTGTCTGCTATCATTTCGGTTACTACGAAAATTCGGTCTATTTTATGGAAAGGTTTTCAACATATAAAACATAGCACATTTTGATACCTTCGATTTGACAGTAAATTTTTAATTTTTGGACAAGAAACGAGTGAGTTATTGTCGTTTTTGTAGGAATGCTCAAACTACAATTTTATAAAAATGCATTCTTGACGTGTTCTTGAAGTTTATTTGTTGCAGGCTTCGTCGAGACCGTTGGGTGATAGCTGTTGCGTAATAGGTTGGGATAATGTTTGGTGCTTCGTTTCGTGTCAATATGCATTTGTTTGCATTAGAAGTCATAGGAAACGTTTTGTGTCAACATGTCGTATTCAAGGGTTGTGTTGCGTTGTTTGTTGTGTGTCGTTGTTTTTGGGCGTTGTGTGAGTTTGAAACATTGCCATAGCGTCCTAGGTTGAGTCTTGTTTAATCAGTTTGAGTCGATAGGGCATGGCTTAGAGTTTGCATAAAATTTGAGCTTTTGGGGTCGAATGGGCGCAGAACTAGCGCTGCAGCGCTCTTGTGGAGGCCAACTTGATCCTCTTCCCCCGCATGTCGGACCGCTGCAGCGCTGCCTGGAGGTTTCTACATGCTAGGCAGCGGTGCAGCGCAGCAACGCCCGGCGTCTAGGCGCTTGAACATGATTTTTAAACCATTATTTTAGGCTCATGTCATTTATGTTTTGAGAAATTTTCACACATCATTTTAGGATTTGTTTCGGGGGTTAATATCATGTTTAGTACGATGATTAAACAATGTCAAGTCCCAAGTGATTTAGAATGTAATAAAAATTTTGTCATTTCAGGTGGTGAGCATGCCTATTACATCTAAGCAATAGAAAAATTAAGTGCATGTAATCATGTTAGTATGTGCAGCAGGGAAGCGAGACCCGATGAATCCCTCAACGCCGTGTAAGTATGTTCGACGTGCAAAAGAAAATATTTCATGTTTTTAGGTATGCTAAATGTCTTGTGACCAATTATGAACGGGTTTGGAAGTCGGTTAACGTGGCCGAGGACCTCTCCACCTCGGTAAAGCATGGCCGGGTTTAGATCATGATTGAAAATCGAAAAAACATGACCAGAGACCAATCCACCTGGCAAAGCATGACCGGGGATCTCATGTATGTGGTAGTGTATTTTTCTTGCCAGCCCAGTACTGTAGTTTAGTCTGGTCAGGCGCATTTATGTATGGGTCACTTGCTTTGAAACATATCCCTACGCAAAATGATGAGGTTTTTGCATGTTCAGTATGTATGATGCAAGCATGTTTATGAAAAGTTTTATGATGATGACACGTATATGTTTAAGTTATTACGTTCAAGTTTGAGTATAAACGTTCTACTTTAAAGATGCATGTGGTTTTATTACGTATTACTTGTTATTCCCAGTTTATACGTGTTGAGTCTTTAGAGTCACTAGACTTGATCGATGCAGGTGAGAACGAGTATGAGGAGATGAAGGGTGTCGACCAATGAGCCGGTTTGGACTGTGCAAGAAGCTAAACCCGAGGACCGCCCATGTTTTAAATCTTTATGAATGTTGATTCAAATACTTTTATATTCTACGAGATTGGTTACGATGATTAAACGTTTACCTTTTTTTAAACTTTGTTGGTAATTTTTTTATTTCAAATATTTTTAAACGAGCAGTTTATTTATACCGCAATTTGAAAGATTTTTATTTATTTAAGAAAATTTTTATTTTTCCGCAAATTTCCAATATTTTAAAAGTACGGTACATTACAGTTGGTATTAGAGCCGTGTTATTATAAAGGGTCATGCCTACTGCCAGTTTCGAGAAGCTCACGAAGTCATATTTCAAGTCTGTAAGTTTTAAAATTTTAAATTCTTTCATGTATTAAGCATCAAGACATGATTTCAGCATGTACATGTTTAAGTTCAAATCACGTGCATCTTATGATATTAATATTATGTTCATGTATGTTGGGTTTACGTGTTGAGTATATATTGGAACAGTATACCTCCCAGACGTAGGATTGCGTGTGGAGCAGGCGATGAGGATAGAGAGCCTCAGGATGGGGAGAGGGCCACTCCTCCTCGTCCACCCCCAGATATGCAGGCTCAGATGCTTGCAGGAATGACTCAATTCTTCGTACAGTTTGCGGGGAACATTGCTGTAGTGGATACAGGGGCAAGGCCCAGACCAGAGGCAGTTTATGAGAGGTTTAGGAGGATGGATCCGAAGGAGTTCTCTGGGACTATTGACCCGATGATAGCTGAAGGATGGAATAAGTCCATCGAGCTAATTTTTGCATCTATGGAGCTGCTGAATGCAGACAAGGTCAGGTGTGCTACATTCCTTCTAACAGGAGATGTCATACTGTGGTGGGAGAGCGCATCAGTGTCAGTTAACTTGCAGACACTGACGTGGAATGGTTTCAAAGAGGTTTTATACTCCAAGTACTTCACTGAGGAAGTACGCTCCCGCCCGACCAGGGAGTTCATGACGCTACGATAGTGAGACTGCAGTGTGGCAGAGTTTGTCAGGAGTTTGAGAGGGGGTGTCACTTTGTGCCCCTGATTGCAAATGATGCCCGGGAGAAGCTAAGACATTTTATTGATGGGTTGCGGCCGATCTTGCGCCGTGATGTGAGAGTGGCTGGTCCGACCACCTATGTCATTGCCGTGTCTAGAGCCTTGGCGGCATAGCAGGACCAGAAGGACATTGAAAACGATAGGCAGGGCAAGAGGCCCAATCAGGCATCTTAGCAGCAGCAACAGCAGCGACCCCAGTTTAAGAGGCCTTTCCAGGGACAGCATGGGAAGAAGTCATTTCAGGGACCGCCGAAAGGCAAGGGTCCTATCCCTCAGCAGAAGGCTTCGTAGAGGCCGGAAGTGCACCCGATGTGCCCGAAGTGCAACCGCTAGCATTTGAGACAGTGTTTACGGGGATCGGGCAAATGCTTCAAATGTGGAGCCAGCGATCATGTGCAAAAGGACTGCCCACAGTGGAGGCAGGCGACTTAAGGGAGAGTGTTCGCCATGCAGGCAGAGGAGGCGAACCCAAACACGACCCTGTTGACTGGTAACTTCATTATTTCAACACCGTATTTTTTTTGTTATGCATGTTCCGAAGTTTAATTGGGAATTATGTGTGCTAGTTAGTATTTTTGGTGACTTTGTGTAGAGGTTTTCTACTATGCATGAGGTTAAGATTTGAATTTTTGGAATATAAGTTTTGTGTTTTGTGCTAAAGTCTCTCAGAAAATATTTTCATTAAGAGGGTAGCCACGAAGGCCTTGATAGATTCCGGGGCCACGCACTCTTTTATTTCAGAGACGTTCGCTAATCATCTGAACGTCAAGTCTAATGGACTCGACGTGAACTAATTCAGTGACAGTCCCATCCGGGGAAAATTTATCAGCTACTAGCGTGGTCAGAGATATTGATCTTGAACTGCAGGGCCAACTAGTGTATGCCGATCTGATTGTGTTGCCGATGTCAGAATTAGATATCATCTTGGGAATGGACTGGCTGACGAAGAACATATTTCTTCTTGACTTTCAGAAAAGGTCGGTGTTGGTAAGACCGTTGTGCATGGAGCAGTTTCTCCTTGAGCCAGATAGATGGAGGAGTTTTACTCGCATGATTTCTTGCATACAAGGACTAAGATTTATTCATAAGGGTTGTCAGGCTTTCTTGGCTAGCGTTGTTTCTGCACTTGACGTACCCACTCCGCCAATATCTGATGTACCGGTAGTCAGAGATTTTCCTGGCATTTTTCCTGATGACGTCACAGGCCTTCCACCAGAGAGAGAGGTGGAGTTTGCCACTAATCTCATGCCAGGCACCATGCCAATCTCTAAGGCACCGTACCGATTAGCTCCAGCTGAGTTGTTAGAGCTCAAGCACCAGATTCAGGAGCTCCTAGACAAAGAATTCATCTGCCCTAGTTTCTCACCATGGGGCGCACCAGTGCTCTTTGTAAAGAAGAAAGATGGTAAAGCATGAGGCTGTGTATTGATTACCGAGAGTTGAAAAAGGTAACGTTCAAGAATAAATACCCCCTTCTAACGATCGAGGACTTGTTCGATCAGTTGCAGGGAGATACAGTGTTATCTAAGATAGATCTTCGATCAGGTTATCATCAGCTGAAGGTAAAAGATGCAGATGTTTATAAGACATCCTTCAGAACCAGATATGGGCATTACGAGTTCTTAGCAATGCCGTTTGGACTGACGAATGCTCCAGAAATTTTTATGGACCTCATGAATCGAGTATTTCAGCCCTATTTAGATCAGTTCGTCATAGTGTTCATTGACGACATTCTTATCTACTCGAAGAACCATGAAGACCACAGTCAGCATTTGGGTACAGTTTTGCAGGTCTTCTAGAGTCGCAAGTTGTTTGTAAAATTCAGTATGTGTGAATTCTCGTTGGAGAAAGTAGCATTTTTGGGTCATATAATTTCTAGCAGTGGTATCGAGGTGGATCCAACTAAGGTGGCAGCAGTTAAAGAATGGGTTTAGCCGAAGAATGCTTCAGATATCCAAAGTTTCCTAGGCTTAGCGGGCTACTACAGGAAATTTATTCAGAGATTTTCCTCGACTGCAGTGCCATTAACTTCATTGACTAAGAAGAATGCTAAATTCGTATGAAGTGAAGGATGTCAGAAGAGCTTTGACACTTTAAAGCAAGCTCTTATCACAACGCCAGTGCTAGCCATGCCATCGGGGCAAGGTAATTTCGTATTTTACATCGATGCTTCTGAGCTCGGGTTAGGCGCAGTATTGATGCAGCATGGTCGGGTCATAGCTTATGCCTCCAAACAGTTGAAAGTGCATGAGAAAAATTATCCGATTCATGATCTCGAGTTAGCTGTCGTTGTCTTTACGTTGAAGATTTGGAGACATTATTTGTACGGCGAGAGGTGCCAGATATTCACTGATCACAAGAGTCTCAAGTATTTCGTCATGCAGAAAGAACTGAATATGAGACAAAGGCGGTGGTTGTAGTTGGTAAAAGACTACGATTGTGAAATTAGCTACCATCTGGGGAAAGATAATGTTGTGGCAGATGCTTTGACTAGAAAAGTTGCAGCCGTAGCATGCTTGGCGGTGTAGAGATCTCTTTAATCAGAGATTCAGAGGTTCGGTTTAGAGGTTTATCCTAAGGGCAGGGCTCCTAAGCTGTCTAATCTTACAGTCCAGTCTTCTTTGCTAGACCAAATCTGTAGAGGTCAGCCTTCGGATGAGCAATTACAGAAATGGAGACTGAAGGATGAGACCAAGGGCAGTGTACTCTACATGGAGTCTGATGATATTGTGAAGTACAGAGGGAGGATGTGGGTGCCTAGTGTTGATTCGATCAGAGAGGATATTCTGTCAGAAGCACATGCATCTCCGTATTCTATCCATCCAGGAGGTACTAAGATGTACAAGGATTTGAAAATTTTGTATTGGTGGCTAGGTATGAAGCGAGACATCCGTCGATTTGTGTCTGAATGCCTCACTTGTCACCAAGTGAAAGCAAAGCATCAGAGGCCATCGGGAATGCTTAAGGCACTCCCTATCCCCGAGTGAAATGGGAGAACATCACCATGGATTTCGTTGTTTGTTTTCCGAGGTCAGTCAGAGGATCCATTGTCTTTTGGGTTATAGTGGATCGACTTACTAAGTCATCGCATATCTTACCAGTGAAGACGACTTTCTCCATGACTAAATATGCAAAGCTCTATATCAGGTAGATAGTTCGATTGCACGGGATCCCAGTTTCTATTGTGTCCAACAGGGACCGAGGTTTACATCGTCCTTTTGGAAGAGTTTACGTGCATCCATGGTGACAAAGTTGCTATTTAGTATGGTGTTCGAATTCTTTGACAGAGTTGGGACACTAGCTTATCGTGTAGCCTTACCGCCGAATATAGCCGGTGTACACAATGTGTTCCACATCTCGATGCTGAGGAAGTACCTAGAAAACCCTTCGCATATTTTAAGCTATGAGACGTTGCAGCTTCCTCCGGATCTGTCGTATGAGGAGAGACCTGTACAAATCCTAGACAGGCAAGAGCGGAAGCTTCAAAACAAGGTGACCAAGTTGGTCAAGGTCCCATGGCTGAATCAATAAGTGGGGGAGGCTACTTCGGAGGCCGAGGCAGATATGATTAATCGTTACTCGGAATTGTTTGGTAAGACTTAATTTCATGGACGATATTTATTTAAGTTTGGGAGGAATTGTAGAGTCTAAAATCAGTACACATAAAACTCGTGTATTTATTTAATTGTTAAATTATTTATTTAAGTTTGAAATGATTTTTAAGATGCATGATTTATGAATTTTCATTATTCTAAATTATTTATGTTTATGTGATGCACGTTCAAATTTTTTCTTGGGTTTCATGTTTTAAGAGATTATCCTATGCGGGATCGAGAAAAAGAGACCGACGAAGATTTTAGTGATTTTAAAATTTTGTATTTTATTTTAGGTTATGATTGAGGCATTTTAAATGATTTATTTAGTTTTTATCATTTTTGAAGCCTAATTTAATTATTATATGATTTTAAGATTTTAAACTTTTAAACTTTAGTTGTGTATTTTAATTTGTTAATTTGGAGATTTTGTAAGTAGTGGGGAGTAACTTTTAATTAAGATTTTTTATTAGCATTTTAATTAGCATCTTAATTTTGTAATTAAGCAATTTCATTCCCTTAATTAGATTAAAACACACGCACACTCACTATCACACTCACACACACATTCACGATAGCACACCCACATATTTTCCTTGCTCTTCATTTCATTTTTTAAAAAGAAAATTTAGGGTTTTTAACACTAGAAGCAGCTGCCCTTCCTCTGAAATTTCCTTGCAATTCACGTTGATTTTGTTGCAAGAAATCGAGCCACAAATCGCTCCGCATCAACCCTCGCAATCGTTCCGCTTTGGTATCATCGTTTCAAGCATTTTGAAAGATCAAGGCATGTATGTTCTATTGTTTCTGCATCGATCTCATCATATTATGTGATGTGATGTTTATTATACGTAAAAATCCATGTATGTTGTGAAAAAGTTTGAGTTAAAACGTTTGAAATTATTTTTGGATCCAAATTTTTAGATCTAAAAACGTGTCTGCTGTCATTTCGGTTACTACGAAAATTCGGTAGATTTTCTAAAAAAGTTTTCAACACATAAAACAGAGTACTTTTTGATACCTTCGACTTGACAGTAAATTCAATATTTTGGACAAGAAACGAGTGAGTTATGATCGTTTTCGTGGGACTGCTCAAACTGCGATTTTATGAAAATGCTTTCTTGATGTGTTCTTGATGCTTATTTGTTGCAGGCTTCGATGGGGACAGTTGGGTGATAGCAGCTGTGTTTGAGTATATTGAGTATGAGGTTGGGATGATGTTTGGTGCTTCGTTTCGTGCCGATAGGGACTTGTTTGCAATAAAAGTTTTCGGAAACGTTTTGTGTCAACATGTCATATTCAAGGGTTCTATTGCGTTGTTTGTTGGGTGTCGTTGTTTTTGGGCGTTGTGTGAGTTTGAAACATTGTCATAGCGTGGCTGTAAGGACCGCGTATCGTATTATCGTAAATCACACTTTGATTATCGATAATTCATGAAATTGTCATGTGATTAAGTGTATGATGTATATAATGACAATGGAAATGAAAAAATAAGTGGTGATAATGAAAGATTGTATTAGAAATTGATTTGTGCTTGAAAAGTATGCTGAACCGCAATAGAAATTCGATTGATTCTGACATGTGCTCAGTGGATGGGCATTTGACCTGATACCTTCACGACATACATGCATTGCATACCATATATCATTGTTTAGATACTTGTGGTATATATTGTGGTTGTTTCAGACTTAGCTTTGCTCACCCAGAGGGGGCTGTTCTTGTCTTTGTATGTTGACAATCACAGGTACTCCGGGTTATCAGGAGACCGGAGATGGTACTTCTGATGGAGTCACGGTTGATTTGAGGTTTAGTTGTCTATCCCAGTGTATATATATTTGTATCTATATACCGGGGCATGTCCTGAGGATATGAGTTTGTTTGTATGTAGTTGGTTTTGATTATGTGTGGGCAGATTTTATGATATGAGATGAAATACTATTTTTAGTGTTCAAATAATATATTTTGGGCTCATTGTAAAGAAAATTTAAACTCGTTTTCCGCTGTAATTAATTAACCCTAATCAAATTGCATTTTAATAACGATTAGGAGCTAAGGGCCGCACACAAAGTGGTATCAGAGCATAGCTGGGAATGCTCGATTGAGTCTTGTGCACACATGAATAGGCACAAATGAATTGTGCATATGTGTTTGATTTATTTGTATTACTTGCTCCTTCTTGATTTAGTTTGAGTAAGTTATTGATGAGATTGATGATATGAGATGATGATGATGTGAAATTGATATTGATTTGTGATATTCATCCTCTGATTTGTAGATGGATCCCACAAATGAGACTGCGAGTAGTAGTACTTAGAGGATTGTTGTACAGTTCGAAAGAATGTCCATGGATTTGGTGATGGCTCGATTCCAAGATTTGAAACCACCGAGGTTCTTTGGCACTGAGAGTGCAGAAAGAGCAGAGGCCTGGTTGAAGGATATCGAGCACTTGTTTAATATTGTTGAATACTCTAAGGCTCGGCGAATGAAACTTGCCCTTTATCAATTGAAAGACCGAGCAAAATCTTGGTGGGAAGCCGCTGAGATTGGATTGAAAGAAGCCAGGATTGAAGTCACCAGGGATGTCTTCAATGCCCAGTTTTTGGAGCAGTATTCTCCTCTTTCTTATTATAATGCCCAAGAGAATGAATTTAATAGTCTGCAGCAGGGAACGATGACTGTTGCAGAATATGCTTCGAAATTTTCTACGTTGTTGAAATATGCGCCGGATGTAGCGGAAAATGCAAAAGCAAAATATGACAGGTTTGTGAATGGTTTACATCCTGCTATATATATTTTTGTTATTTCTGGTTTGCCTACGAGCTACACAGAGGTAGCAGAACGAGCTAAGACAGCCGAAGCTGGACTAAGGCAAGGAAGTCCTCAGTACGCTCCTCCACCTGTAGTGTCAGCTCAGCAACCTACTTTGCGTCCAAGAGGTAAGAAGTTCAAGAAGACTGGTTCTGCTTCTTCATCTTCTTCAAGTTCCAGTGGATCCCAGAGAGGGAGTCCTGTGATTGCTCCTTATTGTAGCCATTGTGGAGGCAAACATACTATCGAGCAGTGTCGAGGTATGTTTGGTACTTGTTATCAGTGTGGACAGTAAGGTCCTTTCTCTCGTGTATATCCAAATAGGGGTACGACTTCGTCCCAACCCCAGCAAGGATTTAGAGGTGGCCCCAGTATGACGAGACCTGTTGTTCCTGTTCTCTCTTTTCAGCAGTCGAGTGTTCCACGATATCAAGGACCTGGTGGTCAGACTACCCAAGTTCCTCCACAAGTTCGAGTGTATGCTATGACCGAAGATCAGGCTAAGGAAGCTCCTGGTGGTGTGATTGCAGGTATTTGCATGCTTTGCGATTATCCTGCACGTGTTTTATTTGATATAGGAGCATCCCACTCATTCATATCTCATACATTTGTTGCATCCCATGATATTATGTGTACCCCGTTGTATGATACCGTATGCATAGCCACGCCAGCAGGAAAGATTATTCTGTCTGAGAAAGTTGTGCATAACTGTGTATTGATATACGAGGTTAATGTGATGTTATTGAATTGTATTGTCCTCCCAATGCACGACTTTGATCGTATTTTTGGCATGGATATCTTGACAACAAATCAAGCTACTGTTGATTGTTTTCATGGATTGGTTCGATTTCGACCTGTTGATGGACCCAAGTAGAATTTTAATGGCAAGGGTTCCCAAGCTAAAATTCCATCGGTATCCTCTTAAGAAATGTCTCGACTTTTGTATAGAAGGGATGAGGGTTATTTTATCTACGATATTGATGTCTCTAAGAAAGAGCCTTCTTTTTCTGATATTCTCATTGCGAAAGAGTTTCCGGATGTATTTCTTGATGAGATTCCTGATTTTTCTCCTCACCGAGAAGTTGAATTTATTATTGATCTTATGCCGGGAACTACGCCTATCTTGAAAGCTCCTTATCGCATGGCAACTCTTAAATTGAAAGAACTGAAAGAACAATTACAGGATATTCTCGATAAGGGATATATTCGACCGAGTGTATCATCTTGGGGAGCTCAAGTTTTATTTGTTCGAAAGAAAGATGGTACTATGTGAATGTGTATCGATTATAGGCAATTGAATCAGGCTACTGTGAAAAACAAGTATCCACTTCCTCGTATTGATGACTTATTTGATCAGCTTCAGGGTACTTCTGTTTACTCTAAGATTGATCTTTGATCTGGTTATCATCAAGTATGAGTTCTAGACAAAGATGTGCCTAAAACTGCTTTTCGTTCCAGGTATGGCCACTACGAGTTCTTGGTTATGCCTTTGGGTCTCACAAATGCTCCTGCTGTTTTTATGAATCTAATGAATCGTGTCTTCCGAGATTATCTTGATCGATTCATTATTTTATTTATTGATGATATTATTGTGTATTCGAAATCAAAAAAAGAGCATGCTGAACATTTGAGACTGGTACTTCAAACTCTTCGTACTAGCAGAACGAGCTAAGACAGCCGAAGCTGGACTAAGGCGAGGAAGTCCTCAGTACGCTCCTCCACCTGTAGTGTCAGCTCAGCAGCCTACTTTGCGTCCAAGAGGTAAGAATTTCAAGAAGACTGGTTCTGCTTCTTCATCTTCTTCGAGTTCCAGTGGATCCCAGAGAGGGAGTCCTGTGATTGCTCCTTATTGTAGCCATTGTGGAGGCAAACATACTATCGAGCAGTGTCGAGGTATGTTTGGTACTTGTTATCAGTGTGGACAGGAAGGTCCTTTCTCTCGTGTATGTCCAAATAGGGGTACGACTTCGTTCCAACCCCAGCCAGGATTTAGAGGTGGCCCCAGTATGACGAGACCTGTTGTTCCTGTTCTCTCTTTTCAGCAGTCGAGTGTTCCACGATATCAAGGACCTGGTGGTCAAACTACCCAAGTTCCTCCACAAGTTCGAGTGTATGCTATGATCGAAGATCAGGCTAAGGAAGCTCCTGGTGGTGTGATTGCAGGTATTTGCATGCTTTGCGATTATCCTGCACGTGTTTTATTTGATACAGGAGCATCCCATTCATTCATATCTCATGCATTTGTTGCATCCCATGATATTATGTGTACCCCGTTGTATGATACCGTATGCATAGCCACGCCAGCAGAAAAGATTATTCTTTCTGAGAAAGTTGTGCATAACTGTGTATTGATATACGAGGATAATCTGATGTTATTGAATTTTATTGTCCTCCCAATGCACGACTTTGATTGTATTGTTGGCATGGATATCTTGACAACAAATCGAGCTACTGTTGATTGTTTTCATGGATTGGTTCGATTTCAACCTGTTGATGGACCCAAGTAGAATTTCAATGGCAAGGGTTCCCAAGCTAAAATTCCATCGGTATTCTCTTTAGAAATGTCTCGACTTTTGTATAGAAGGGATGAGGGTTATCTTATCTACGTTATTGATGTCTCTAAGAAAGAGCCTTCTTTTTCTGATATTCTCATTGCGAAAGAGTTTCCGGATGTATTTACCAATGAGATTCCTGATTTTTCTCCTCACCGAGAAGTTGAATTTAGTATTGATCTTATGCCGGGAACTGCGCGCCTATCTCGAAAGCTCCTCATCGCATGGAAACTCTGAAATTGAAAGAACTGAAAGAACAATTACAGGATATTCTCGATAAGGGATATATTCGACCGAGTGTATTATCTTGGGGAGCTCACGTTTTATTTGTTCGAAAAAAAGATGGTACTATGTAAATGTGTATCGATTATAGGCAATTGAATCAGGCTACTGTGAAAAACAAGTATCCACTTCCTCGTATTGATGACTTATTTGATCAGCTTCAGGGTACTTCTGTTTACTCTAAGATTGATCTTTGATCTGGTTATCATCAAATATGAGTTCTAGACGAAGATGTGCCTAAAACTGCTTTTCGTACCAGGTATGGCCACTATGAGTTCTTGGTTATGCCTTTGGGTCTCACAAATGCTCCTGCTGTTTTTATGAATCTAATGAATCGTGTCTTCCGAGATTATCTTGATCGATTCATTATTGTATTTATTGATGATATTATTGTGTATTCGAAATCAAAAAAAGAGCATGCTGAACATTTGAGACCGGTACTTCAAACTCTTCGTACTAGCCATTTATATGCTAAATTGTCCAAATGTGAATTCTGGATGGACAAAGTAGTATTTTTCGGCCACATCATTTCGAGACATGGCATATCAGTTGATCCTACGAAGGTTGAAACTGTATTGAATTGGCCGAGACCTACGAATGTTTCTGATATCCATAGCTTCATGGGTTTGGCTGGTTATTATCGTCGCTTTATTGAAGGATTTTTGAAAAAAGCTAAACCTATTACTCAAATGACATAGAAAAATCAGATATTCATTTGGTCAGATGACTATGAAGCTAGTTTTCTAAAATTGAAGACGAGATTAACCACAGCACCTGTGTTTACTATTCCCTCAGGTACCGGAGGATTTGTAGTGTGTACAGATGCATCTGGTAAAGGATTGGGCTGTGTTCTGATCCAACATGGCAAGGTGGTTGCTTATGCGTCTCGTAAATTGAAATCTCATGAAACACATTATTCTGTTCATGATCTTGAATTGGCCGCCATTGTGTTTGCACTGAATATTTGGTGCCATTACTTGTATGGAGAGAAGTTTGTTATCTATTCAGATCATAAGAGTCTGAAATATCTCTTTTCTCAATCTGATTTGAATATAAGGCAACGCAAGTGGATGGATCTCTTGAAGGATTTTGATTGTGAGATTCACTATCACCCTGGATCGGTGAATGTTACTGCGGATGCCCTTAGCCGTAAATTTCATGATTCTGTGTTAGCTTCTGTCAATGTCGCCAAAGTACACGAGGATATATGTACCTCTGGTTGGATTTTTCACTCGAATTGCAATTCTGTCACCGTCTCAGCATTGCAAATTGAGCCGAATTTGATATCAGAGATATGAAAGGCCCAATGAAGCGATGCTCAGATCCAAAAGTCGAAAGAACTTGTATCTGCAGAACATCAGTCTGGATTTCAGATTTCTTCTGATGGTTCTTTACGACTTAATAGCCGCCTAAAACAAGGATAAAGGTCGCTTGAGCTCGAGACTAGCATCTGTGATGTTGTGTACTGCATTTCTTGGTAAGGGCATAGAGATGTCCAAACATACAGATGGATAGTCATATGATGATTATACCTAGCAACCCTCCCTCGGACTTTCCAAGTGGTTATCATTCATCGAGAGGATAAGTCCGTGGTTATGATTGTACACCTTTAGTCCTTGCGACCCGGGACAACACTGAGGCTCTATATGCTAGGGCTGTGCTTTGACTCGTTTACCGGCTCCAGGATAGTCATCAGGTGGCGAGGTTGGGTACGGTTGCGACACATATAGGAGCCAGTGCATTGTAGTCGGGGATTCACCGCTCACCTACGGGTGTGGATACCCTATGTGATCTGATGTAATAATAGTGCATGGATTCTCTGGCCAGAGTATGAGATGTACGTTGGAGAAGGAGTTCTCCAATAGTACACGCGATGCCACTATTATAGTTATCACATAGTTATCGAATTAATATGCAACCCTCGATGAACCAACGGTTGCAGATTCGATCGGGTTATATGAGATGAAGGGACCGTACTGTACGTTAATCATAATCGACTGGTTCTTGCCGGCACTATCAGTGATACTTAGGGCATCATGGGGCGATGCTACTAGACGCTCTTACCATGATCCGATGGGTGCAATCAGAAATGAGTTCTGACATTCTTGATCAAAGTGTTGATGAAAAGAATAGGGCTAACTAGGGTAAGCCCGAATAAAGGATTATGTCCTGAATCACAAAGAGTTGTGAACCCACGGCTAGCTGTATCCCTGAACAATTGAGGGTCACACAAGCACTGGATCATTTGTTTCCGTTGAGAGAATAAATTCAAGGAGTTGAATTTATATTATGATATAGTAAATTCAAGGAGTTGAATTTATGATAATTAAATTTTGAGAAAATAAATTCAAGAAGTTGAATTTATAAGATAGTAAATTCAAGAAGTTGAATTTATGAAATTTGGAGAGAATAAATTCAAGGAGTTGAATTTAAAAAATTTGAGGATTTAATTTATTAAGCTAAAAAGTTGAGTTTATTGAATATTAAATTTTTGAGGTAATAAATTCAAGGAGTTGAATTTATAATTTAAATATCAAATTCAAATGTTGAATTTATAAGGGATTTAAAGTAAATGTAATGGGTATATGTATAATGGACTTGTAGGAGTACAAGACCAACATACATATTATTAAGGTTCTTAATTGAACTTTAAAATATTAATTAATTAATTAACTAGTTGGGCTAGAATAATTAATTGATTAAGCCCATTAAGTTTTTAATTTATTAATGGGCCCTAAGCTTATATATATGTGTATTAGGCTTAAGGTTAAGAATAATTCATTCACAATTTTGAAAAACCCTAGCCTCCCTTTCCATGGTGTTTTTCGAAAATTCCTCCATCTTTCTTCTCAAAAATCGGCCACCTCTCTTGACAAAGAATTTTGAGCCGTCTCTCAAATATTTTTCTCCTACGCAAAAGTTATTCTAAATTTCTAGTGCAATTTAGAAGAGGAACAAATATTCCAGTCGTGGACCGGATTAGGAGATCGAAGAACGTTCGTAAGGATTTACAGCAAGAGCTACGTCCGCTAATACCGGAGTAGTTGGAGCCATTTGATTTATTCACCAAAGGTATAACGATTCCAACGTCCTATGAATGTTTATGATAAAATCATACGAGCGCCCAAAGCAAAACATATTTTGATTGTCAAAATAAACAAAATTTTTCAATTGTGATTAATTAACCCTAATCAAATTGCATTGTAATAACAATTAGGAGCTAAGGGCCCCACAGTGGCTTGGAGTTTGCATCAAATTTGAGCTTTTGGGGTCGAATGGGTGCAGAACTAGCGCCGCAGCGCCTGACACTTGCATGTCGGAGCGCTGGAGCACTGCCTAGAGGCGCCTAGGCGCGAGGTAGCGCAACAACGCCCAGCTGCCCAGCGCCTAAGCACTTGAACTTAATTTTTAAACCACTATTTTAGGCTCATGTCTTCTATGTTTTGGGAAATGTTCACACATCATTTTAGGATTTTTGTCGGGGGTCGGTGTCATGTTTAGTACGATGATTAAACGAGGTCAAGTACCGAGTGATTTAGAATGTCATAAGAAATTTGTCATTTCAGGTGGTGAGTACGACTATTATGTCTAAGCCATGGAAAAATTAATTGCATGTAATCATGTTAGTATATTCAGTAGGGGCCCCAAGCGAGACCCGATGAATATCTCAACGCCATGTAAGTATGTTCGACGTGCAAAAGAAAATATTTCAAGTTTTTAAGTTATGCTAAATGTCTTGTACCAATTATGAACGGGTTTGGAAGTCGGTGAACGTGGCCGAGGACCTCTCCATCCCGGTAATGCATGATCGGTTTTAGATTAGGATTGGAAAGCGGTAAAACATCACCAGGGACCAATCCATCGGGTAAAGCATGACCGGGGATCTCATGCATGTGGTAGTGGATTTTACCTGCCAGCCCAGTATTATAGTTTAATCTGATCAGGTGCATTTATGTATGGGTCACTTGCTTTGAAACATATCTCTACGCAAAATGATGAAGTTTATGCATGTTCAAGTATGTATGATGCAAGCATGTTTATAAAAAAATTTATGATGATGGCACGTCTATATTTATGTTATTACGTTCAAGTTTGAGAATGTACGTTCTATTTTAAAGATAGATGTGGTTTTATTACGCATTACTTTTTATTCTCAAGTTATACGTGTTGAGTCTTTAGACTCATTGGACTTGATCGATGCAGGTGAGGACGAGTATGAGGAGACGAGGGGTGTGGACCGATGAGCCGGCTTGGACTGCGTGGGAGGCTAAACCCGAGGACTGCAATGTTTTAAGAATTTATGAATGTTAATTCAAAAACTTTGATTTTCTTTGAGATTGGTTACGATGAATAAACATTTACCTTTTTGTAAACTTTGTTGATAATTGTTTTATTTCAAATATTTTAAGACGAGCAGTTTAATTATAACGCAATTTGAAAGATTTTTATTTATTTAAGAAAATTTTTATTTTTCCTCAAATTTCAAATAGTATAAAAGTACGGTACGTTGCAATTTGCACACCCATTACCCCGAAATTTTTTAAGATCAAGCGAACTCAAGTTTCAAGGATTAAACTTCCAATAAGGATGATGGGATGTGAGGATCCAAAATTTCAAAGAACAAAACATCTCAAAGTGTGCAAGATTCAGCATAGTAGAGCTCGGGACATCGCAAAAACCACAAGACCAGGTCAAGTATCTCGATGATACAAACCTCTAGCTCATGAACTTGAAACTTTATCTCAAAAAAGATCCATTCTTATATCCTAAATAACAAAAACTGTAGCCAAGGGAAAAGCTTAAAAATTGGACAAATTTCTTGTGCAAAAATATGACATTTTAGTAAACCAATGTGATTCTTAGTTGTACATGAAATGTTTATTACTTGGGCATCAAGTTTTTGTCCAAGACTATCTCTTGGAGTGGCACAATTCTGCCTATAAAAACATGTAAGCCCTTTGACAAATCCTTACGCCAAAATTCTCTCAAATCATTCTCAAGCTTCGGCTACTTTAAGCAAAGAAGAGAGGCTGAATTCAACCATTGTAGTGTTCTCCAAATGCTACCCAAATCATGACCATGTAGCGCCTAAATCGTGGCCGAGGTATTGGCCAAGTTCGCCCGAAAGACTGCCCATGTTCGACCCAAGTTTGCCCAAGTATTGGTTAAGTTTGAATCATACATTTGAACCAAGAGTCAGTGGACTTATGTATTGTTTTAAAGCTTTGATATATGATTTAAAATTCGATCGATTACTATACGTTTTGCTTTCATATACATTACTATTTGTTTTGTTATGAATCTTTTGCTAAGTTTCGATCTGTTCCGTCCATTTCGTTCTGATTTGATCCGTTCGATCAGTTTATTTGTTATGATTCGAATTTTTCCGCATCAGGAAATCCAATGAGAGAAAAGGCCATAGAGAAAGCCTACATACGAGAAAAGTCCCAGAGGGAGCCTGAATGCGAGAAACATCCCTGGAGGAAGCCCATTTACTGGGGGAAGACCCCAGAGGTAGCCAAAGATCAAGGATAAAACATGGTTATTATTATAAGATCTATGTTCAGTATGTGATTCTGATTTGATAAGAATTTGTTTTGTTAAGATTTTGTTATATTTAATATGATCTGATCGTCTGATACAATTTAAGTTCTGAATTCAGTATGTTCCTTTTTTCTGCTATGAAAAATAATCAATTTAAAGATATGTATATGTACAACTTGTTATTCTGGTATTCGAAACAAATGTATAACTATAGTTTAAGTATTTTTATTTCTTATTTTAACTATAGTTCGACCACTGAGATTGTTATTTATGTTTCATTCGTTTAAATATTCTACAACAGATGGAACAAGGTACCGTTTGGTGTACTTGATGATGACGACACATATTAAACATAATATCCACCCACATGAGGAACGTGTATACGATAACTATTGTATGAATGAAATTTTATTATTATATCATTTGGTGATCATGGTTGATCAAGATTTCGCAAATATATTTAATATATGAGTATGTATCCTAAGAGATGGTCTCATCGACCCCGTTCACACATAGTTAGAAGTAATATTTTTAACATAAAAATATTACTTTTTCATGGTCGGGTAAGAAATCTATTGTGTCAAGATATTATAAAATAGTAAACACAATAATCATACAAGTTAAAAACATATCAAATAACATACACAAAAAAAAAACTTTTGAGAAAACCGTCTCAATGATCAATTTTGTAAGACAGATTCTTGATCCGTCTGAATTCATGAGTATTATGTTACTTTTTATAACAAAAATATTGTTTTTCACATTATGTATACTCATCTCAAAAGAGATATATTCAATAACATATTACACATTTACTAAACGAATTGGGAGCCCAAATCAATAAGACTAATTTTGTAACGTACCGTTCTTTTTAACTATTTAAAAATTTTCGGAAAAATAAAAATTTTCTTACATAAGAAATAAACTCTCAAATTTTGATTTAAAATAAATTGTTCATCCAAAAATAGTTGCAATAAAAAGATCGTAAATAAAGTTTGTTAAAACACTTGTTTAAACATCGGAACCAAAATATGACATCAGAGTAATAAAATTTGTCGTGCGTGAAATCTTAAAAACATTGGGCGGTCCTCGGGTTTAGCCTCCCACTCAGTCCAAGCCAGCTCACTTGTCCGCACCTCTCGTCTCCTGAAAGTCATCCTCACCTGCATCAATCAAGTCTAGTAAGTCTAAAGACTCAACATGTATAAACCGGGCATAACAAGTTCTACGTAGTAAAACCACATGCAATCTTTAAAGTAGGGTTTACATACTTGAAACATGAACGTGCGTGTAAAAGCTTGAACTTACATACATAACATAAAGGTGCCATAACGTGAAACTTTTCTGAAACATACTTGCAACATACATACTTGAACGTAAGTGAACTTCATCATTTTGCGTAGAGATATGTTTCAAAGCAAGTGACCCATACATAAATATGCCTAATCAGACTAAACCACAGTACTGGGCTGACAGGGAAGATCCACTGCTACATATATGAGATCTCCGTTCATGCTTTAATGGGTGGATTTGTAACGTACCGTAATTTTAAACTTCTTGAAATTTAGCGGAAAATAAAAATTTTCTTAAATACCAAATGTATTATCAATTTTCGTTCATAAATCAATTGTTCAACTTAAAATATTTGCGTTAACAGAGATCACCCATAAAATTTGCTAAAGAAAAATACTTGTTTAAACATTGTAAACAAAACGTGAAATCAGAGTAGTTGAAACATTGCATAAAAACTTAAAACATGTGCGGTCCTCGGGTTTAGCCTCCCGCTCAGTCCAAGCCGGCTCACTGGTCCCCACCTCTCGTCGCATCAAAGTCATCCTCACCTGCATCGATCAAGTCTAGTGAGTCTAAAGACTCAACATGTATAAACTGGATATAATAAGTACTACATAATAAAACCACATGCAATCTATCACATAGAGCGTACATACTTGAAACTTGAACATACATGTAAAAGCTTGAACTTGCATACATACATAGACGTGCCATAACGTGAAACTTTTCTGAAACATGCTTGCAACATACATACTTGAACATATATGAACTTCATCATTTTGTGTAGAGATATGTTTCAATGCAATTGACCCATACATAAAACGCCTTATCAGACTAAACCAGAGTACTGGGCTGACAGGGAAGATCCACTGCCACATACATGAGATCCCCGTTCATGCTTTAACGGGTTGATTGGTCCCTGGCCATGCTTTACCGCTTTCCAATCCTGATCTAAACTCATTCATGCTTTAACGGGGTGGATTGGTCCCTGGTCATACTTTACCGCTTTCCAATCCCATACATAGTTTGGACACAAGACATTTAGCATATCTCAAAAACATGAAAATATTTTTTTTTGCACGTCGAGCATACTTACTTGACGTTGAGGGACTCATTGGATCTCGCTTGGGGTCACTGCTGCACATACTAACAAGCATTCAAACCCTTAACTTATATAGTTTAGACATAGGTACTCGTGCTCACCACCGAAGTACAAAAATAGCTTATGACATTTTAGATTACTCGGGACATGACCTCATTAAATCATCGTACTAACCCATTACATTGAACCCCGAACAATCTCTAAAATGATGTGTGAACATTACCCAACAATAAAAGACATGAACTCACTATTTGAACTTGAAAAGAAGTGGAAACCAAACACTCTCACAGATGGGGCCGCGCTCGGGCGGTAATATATTACCGCTCGAGCTCCAGGTCTACTGGAAGCCTACCCTCGGACAGAAAGAGTGGCGCTCGGGCGGTTAAACATTACCGCTCGGGCGCCGAGTCTTCTGGACTACGCGACTTAGAAGTTTATTCTCTCCAAATTCGATTACACAGACAGTGAACAACGCCTCGAAACTCATCCTAGGACAATACTCGACTCCACAAAACGTCCCAAATGACAAAGCACACCAAACAAGCAACAAATTCGTAAACACGACGTTTGACACCAAAAGCATTCCTACGACTTCTAATTCAACCCGGTGCCAAATGACACGAAACGAAACACCAACAATCATCCCAACATCATTCTTGATACACTTAAATGCAGCAGCGATCATACGTCGACCCCCAACGAAGCCTGCTACAATAAAACTTCAAGAACACGTCAAAAACACATTTTCAGAAAATCGCAGTTTGAGCAGTCTCACAAAAATGATCATAACTCACTCATTTCTTATCCAAATATTTTGAATTTAGTGTCAAATCGAAGGTATAAAAAAGTTCTACAATTTAGATGTTGAAAGTTTTTCCAAAAAGTCGACCGAAAAGACGCAGTATTTAAAATGACAGCAAACTTCGAGTTTTGATATCCAAAAACGTTTCAAAACCAATCCAACAAATTTTTGCTCGAACTTTTGCATAACATTCACATGGTTTTCGTACAATAAACATCAAAACATTTACTATGACAAGATCGATGAAGAAACAAAAGAATATACATGCCTTTTGAAGATTTGAAATACCGAAACGACGATACCGAAGCGGAAAAGATGCGAGGGACGATACAGAACGAACGTGGCACGATATTCTTGCAATGAAATCAACGAAAACTTGCAGGTAAAACTCAGAGGGAGGGGCGGCTGCTCTAGAAACAAGAACCCTAGGTTTTCTTTTTGCTCTCAAAAATAAAAATCTGAACTGAAATATGTGTGTGTTGTGTGTGTTAAAACATGTATGTGTGTGTGTCTCGGTGTGTGTGTGTGTGAGTTTAGTTAAATTAGGGGATTAAAATTTTGCTTAAATGATAATTAGCATGCTATTTAAAAATACTAATAAACACTTCATATACTAACTAAAATACTAACTTCTCACAAAATACTAGCATCTTAAAAATTAGAATAAAATGCACAATAGGTACACCTTTTAAAACTCTGAATTTTTAGAATCACCTAATAACAAAATTAGGCTTTTAAAATGCTACAACTAAATAAATTATTTAAAATGTCTCATCCTTGACTTAAAATAAAATACCACATTTTAAAATTGCCAAAATCGTCGCTGGTCCCATTTCCTCGATCTCGCATCGAATAATAGCCTGAAACATGAAACTCGAGAAATATTTGAACGTGCATCACATAAACATAAATAATTTAAAATAATTCAATTTCATAAAACATGCATCGCTAAAATCATTTTAGAAATAAAAAAATTATTTAACAATTAAATAAGAGTATGGGTTATACGTGTTCAGATTTTTGGGCTCTACAGGATTGGTCCCTGGTCATGCTTTACCGTTTTCCAATCCTGATCTAAACTCGGTCATGCTTTACCGGGGTGGATTGGTCCCTGGTCATGCTTTACCGCTTTCCAATCACATACATAATTTGGTCACAAGACATTTAGCATACCTCCAAAACTTGAAATATTTTCTTTGCACGTCGAACATACTTACTTGGAGTTGAGAGATTCGTTGGATCTCGCTTGGACCACTGCTGCACACTAACATGAAATCGAATACATAACTGGTGTAACTTAGACGTAATAACCATGCTTACACCCAAACTCAAGCATTCCCTTAGGACATTCTAAGTTCCCGGGACTCGACCTTGTTAAATCATCGCATTAAACTAAGACATCGAACCCCAAAGCATTCAATATGATTTTTCAAAAAAGGTGGGACACGGACCCCATGCACCCCTCCGGGTCCGGGTCTGTGTAGACACTGAACTTTCCCTTACAGAAATAGCTAAGGCTCGGACCCCGTGTACCCATCCGTCTAAGGGTCCGTGTACTCACTAGAGTTTGACACCTCGGAAGGAACAAGAGCACAGATCTCGTGCCAGGGTCCGTGTACAGGTCCGGCTAAACACTGAAAAATCGAAACTGCGGGAAAAACTTTACATGATGCTTCTTTCTCCCAACCAAACCAAATGGGCTAAGAATCGACACCTCGAGACTCATCCTAGGACGCTACGGTATTGACTTCAACCCGTACAAACCATCAAAACGTCCCCAACATCGACAAGCAACGACAAAATGACACATTTTGGACTTTGATGCCATTTTCTTCCTACGACTTCTATTACCTTCCATGCCATCCCCGACTTGAAACGAACCAACAACTGGTGCCTAAACACATACCATATAAAGTCTAAACGCAGTCGTACTGGCCCGACGATGCCCAATGAAGCCTGCAACTCAAAACTTCAAGTATACGTCAATAACATGTTTTTCAGAAAAACGCAGTTTGAGCAGTCACACAAAAACGACCATTACTCACTCATTTCTTATCCAAATAATTTGAATTTTATATCAAATCAAAGATATCAAAAAGTTCTACGATTTATATGTTGAAAGTTTTTCCAGAAAAGCGATCAAAAAATTGCAGTATTTAAAAGAACAGTAAATTTTGAGTTTTAGATCTAAAAACATTTCAAAAATCAATCCAAACTGTTTCTGCTCAAACTTTACATATCATACATGGATTTTTACGCCTAATAAACATCACAAAACATAATATGACGAGATCGACGCAGGGAAAACATAATATACATGCCTTTTCATGATTTGAAATACCGAAACGACGATACCGAAGTGAGAAGGATGCGAGGTTGATCCGGGACGAACGTGGCACAATTTATCTTTGAAGAAAAAGGACGAAATTTGCTGAATTCCTTGAAGAGGGAGGGGCGACTGCTACTTAGACTTAGAACCTTAATTTTCTCTCAAAATATGAAGTGGAACAAACATAATGAAGTGTGTGTGTGTAGGTCGTGTGTAGGTGTGTGTAAAAATCTGTGTGTGCGTGAGTTTAGGTAATAATTAGGGAATAAAAATTTGCTTAATTAAAAATTAACAACTAATTAAATGATAATCAAACACTAAATTTACCAAAAATGCATTAATTAAAATAAAATGCACATGTAATAAATCTTTAAAATTTTAAAATCATAAAAATCACCTAATAAATTAAATTATGCTTTAAAAATATTAAAACTTAATAAATCATTTAAAATGCCTCATTCTCAACTTAAAATAAAATACCATGTTTTAAATTGTTAAAATTAAAATAAAATACCATGTTTTAAATTGTCAAAATCGTCGTCGGTCTCATTTCCTAGATCCCGCATCAAATAATCGCCTGAAACATGAAACTCAAGAAAATATTTAATTTGCATCACATAAACATAAATAATTTAAAATAATACAAATTAAATAGATTATGATCGCTATAAATCATTTTTGTAAGGCATAAGATTATATCATTTAATCCGAGGGTAATTAACTGATGAATTAATGTGATTATGAAAGTAAAATCCCGAGGGAGACAAGAGGAAGGTATGTTATATGTGTGAGGACAGAACACATCGCGCATATGCGCGAGACGAGGCGCGCATATGCGAGAGCAGCCAATGCCGAGGCAGAAGACCTCGCGCATATGCGTGAGAAGAGGCGTGCATATGCGCGAGTAAATGAAATGTTCAAGCGCGGAGACAGTAGGTCTCGCGCATATGCGCGAGAATAGGTGCGCATATGCGCAAGCAAAAGACTTTGTCATGTACCGAGACAGTAGGTCTCATGCATATGCACGAACACATTCAAAATTACAGGAGAAGAGAACCAAGACCTCCATGAAAGAATTTTCAAGTTCTTCATTCTAGAATTGTTATTTTGTGAGATCCGACCGTCTGATTTTCGATCCGAGTTTAGTTCCGTACTCCTCTCGTTAAAGGCTTCAAAAGTATGTGAATTTATTTACTTTCCAGCTTGGTTCAAAAATTTATTGTGGAAGAAATCATAATTTGATCTATATTATGTGTTCCTGAGATTCTGATAATCTTATAATCGAAATCGGATTGAAGAACGGACAACCTATGTAATTTTTATCATTTTTCAGTTATATTCGAATGGGGTTGTACAGTTTTGTATTGGAATTTTTTTTGTTGATTGATTATGAGTTGTTGAGATTGGCCGTTTGTTGTTTGTATTGCCGGTATTTCAAGATTGTACTATTATACCGTCGAAATAGAATTAGATTGAGTTCTGATCATATCCAGTATTGCTTTGAGTTGTATGTGATATTGTACTTCTCGAAATATCATTCCAGATTTGGTATTGAAGGCTTCGAAGAACAATCAAAGCCAGATTGAGGTTTGAATCAACCAAGAACTACGAAAAGAAAGATATAAATCAATGTTAAATCGAGAAGATACAACTCGAGTAAGAGATAGCTTGAGTTTCCCAAAACAACATACTTTATTGTAATTGCTTTGATGTGTTTGCAATTCTTGAGATTGATATGCTTAGTCTATTGAGTTATAGCAAAGCATGCATTGAGTCTTTGTCAGAGGTGCCAGGTCACTGGACATTTGGTTTATATCGATGTCCTTAGGAGAAGATCGACTCCTATTGTAGAGATTCGATATAGAGTGCCAATGTCTGAGAATAAGAACGTACCACCATCTAGTTGGGAAGAGTAGGTGGGAGACTTGTTACGTTCTTATTCAAACCGGGATCCCTATGTAATGTACCGTACTTTTTACTACTTAAAATTTGCAGAAAAATTAAAAATTTTCTTTAAAGAGTAATCACATTCAAATTCGATAACGTAACAGTACGTCCCAAAAGTGGTTGCAACAAAAGCTCTAAAAATAAAGTTTTCCCCAAAGCGTCTGATTAAAATCTCATAACTCGTAACATAAATCAGAGTATTTTGATCATTTCAAAAAGGCTTAAAACAGGGGCGGTCCTCGGGTCTGACCTCCTGCTCAGTCCAAGCCAGTTCCTTGGTCTCCACCCCTAGTCTCCTCCAAGTCATCCTCACCTGCATCGATCAAGTCTAGTGAGTCTAAAGACTCAACACGTATAAACTGGAAGTAACGAATAATACATAATAAAACCACATGCAACTTTAAAATAGAGCGTACATACATGAACTTGAACTTGCGCTTAAACTTGAACTTACATACGTAAATACATAGACGTGCCATAAACATAAACTTTTCTTAAACGTGCTTGCATACTTGAACATACATAACTTCATCATTTTGCGTAGAGGCATGTTTCAAAGCAAGTGACCCATGGCTGACAGGGACGAATCCACTACCACCTACATGAGATCCCCGTTCATGCTTTAACGGGTGGATTGGTCCCCGTTCATGCTTTAATGCTTTCCAATCTTGATCTAAACCCGATCATGCTTTAATGGGGTGGAGAGGTCCTCGGCCATGTTCACCGACTTCCAAACCCATTCATAATTTGGTCACAAGACATTTAGCACAATTCAAAAAAAAAAACATGAAAATATTTTCCTTTGCACGTCGAACATACTTACTTGGCATTGAGGGATTCGTTGGATCTCGCTTGGGGCCGCTGCTGCACATACTAACATGAATTTAAATACCTAACTTGCATGTCTTAGACGTAGGTAATCGTGCTCACCACCAAAGTAAATAAATAGCTTATGACATTCTAAATCTCTCGGGACTCGACCTCATTCAATCATCGTACTAACCATTATCTTGCACCCTAACACAAACTTGAAATGAAGTCTACAAGTTTTTCCCAAAACATGAAGTACACGGACCCCGTGCCCCGGTCCGTGTACGGGTCCGTGTAGGTTCGTTAAAAGACATATCGAAAAGAAGGGAGGGCACGGACCCCGTGCAAGGGCCCGTGTAGGGTTCGTGTGGGCTCGCAAAATTGGCACCGAGAAGGAAAAAAAGGCACGGACCCCGTGTCAAGGTCCGTCGAAGGGTCCGTGTAGGCTCGGTTTACTGACACTAAGGAGGAAACAAGGGCACGGACCCCGTGCTAGGCTCCGTGTACAGGTCTGTGCAGACTCGGTACGCGTGAACCAACGAAAATTCATATACTCAAGGCTTATTTCTCCTAACTTGATTATCCCGACCAAGAATCAACAAAACGAGACCCCTCCTAGGATACTATAACCTTGAATCCAAACCCGTACAACCGCCCCAAAACAACGACATCCAACCTACGACACAATACAACTCAAAAACACGGAAATTAATCCCAAATCGTTTCCTACGGCTTCTACTGAATTCAAGTGCCTATCGACACTACACGGCATACCAAATACCAACCCAACATCATACTAAACATACCTAAATGCAGCAACGATCATGCTTCGATCTCCAACGAAGCCTGCAACAATAAAACTTCAAGAACACATCAATAACATAATTTTTCAGAAAACGCAGTTCGAGCAGTCCCACGAAAAGGATCAACTCTCTCAATTTTTATCCAAATATTTCGAATTTTATATCAAATCGAAGGTATCGAAAATTTCTACAATTTTTGTGTTGAAAGTTTTCTCAGAATCACGACCGAAAAATCGCAGTTTTTGAAAAGACAGCAAAAACGTGATTTGTGATCCAAAATTTCTTTCAAAATTGATCCAAACATCATTGCTCAAACTTCTACACATCACACATGTATTTTTACGCATAAATAACAACATAACGCATAATATGACGAGATCGATGCAGAAATAACAGAATATATGTGCTTTATGATGTTAAAGTTTACCGAACCGGCGATACTGAAGCGGAGATGGCGCGAGGATTGATCCGGGACGATTGTGGCGCTAAAATCCTTGAAGAAAACACCCAAAAATCGGCTGGAAGATGGAGAGGGAAGGGGCGGCTACAAGGGCTCCTATAACCCTAGGTTTTCCTTTGTCAAAATAATAAAATCTAAATAATGAAGTGTGTGTGTGTTTAGCCATTATTTAGTGTGTGTAAAAGTGTGTGTGCGTGTGATTAGTGCTAATAATTAGGGTAATTGATTTGCTTAATCATATCATTTACCATGCTAATCAAGATACTAATTAAAATGTTAACTCAATTAACAAATTAATTAAAATGTTATCCCTACTAATCTTTAAATATAATCCCCTAATTATAAATAAAGAGCACAAGCACAAAATCTTTAAAAGTTTTAAAACTCCAAAATTCCTAAATAATCAATTTAGGCTTTAAAGACGCTGAAACTTAACAAATTATTTAAAATGCCCCAACCTCCACTTAAAGTAAAATTCCGCATTAAAACAAAATTGCCAAACTCGTCACCGATCTCTATCCCTCGATCCCGCCTCGAATAATCGCCTGAAACATGAAACTCAAGAAAATATTTTAACGTGCATCAAATAAACGTAAAAAAATTTAAAGTAATGCGTTTAAATAAATCATGCACCACTAAGACTCATTTTAAAATTAAATAATTGCTTCAATAATTAAATAAATGCATGGGTTATACGTGTACTGAATTTGGGCTCTATACCGTAGATAAGAGTCAAGTCAAGATTAAGAGTTTAAGAGTTTGATTTAAAGCTTGATATTACTTTATGTTTTATTAGATTATGATATATGTTGTTTACAAATGTTATATGCTTTTGTATATGTTTGTATGAGATGCATGTATACGTTGTTTATACTGAAAAATATATTTCGCACCGGTGTTATCCGGCTGTTGTTGTATTTGTATGTGTGCATGACAATAGGTGGGACAGGATCAGGGTCGACAAGAGGATGAACGATCGAGATTAGAGTGGAGCTCCGGGCTTTGAAGTAGATTGGGCTTCCAACACTTGATATGTAGTTGTTGAACCCTAGTTTGTGGTGATTGTATATTGTACAAGACTTGTACTTTTGATCTTGTTGTAGATATTATACTTGATTTCGTAATTCAATAAGATAATGCATAACTTGTTGTAGTATTTGGTACACTTGATTATAAAGTGTTCAACTTAAATAAAAAAAATTCGACCTAGTTTAGTAATTGATCCACTTAATCCCAAAGAAGATTGAAGAAATGAATCAGCGTCCGGGTCCACACACCAGGTGGCATCTGAGCTGTATATTCCTTAGACTGGGATAGAAGCGAGTGAGTGCGGTAGATTGAGTTTTCTTTCCTGCTTTTGTGATGCTAGCATGTTTTACTGCTTTGAAAATACATGTTTACCTGATTATCTGATTTGATTGGAAACGTGTATTATTAAAAGAATGAATCAGAACCGATTCTGGATCAGAGGTATGATGATCAGAGGAGGACTGAGACAGATTTGTTATATTTGATTACTAACCCTTTTGATAATCAGATATGCCTCCTCGAAGAATCCCGGAACAGGGTAGTACTTCTACTAATCCGATGGAAGTTGCAGCGACACCCATGAAAAAGCTGCTGCAGAGATTTCAGTCATTCAAACCGCCGACCTTGAAGGGCACTGAGAATTCTATTGATTGTGAGAGTTGGCTTGATGATATTGAAATGCTGTTTGATTCACTTGATTACACAGATGAACGAAGAGTTAAACTGATTGGGCATCAATTGCATGACGTTCCAAAGAATTGATGGCTCACAACCAAGAGGGCTTTGGAGCATCGAGGTACAGTTATTACTTGAAAGATCTTTAAAACAGAATTTTATCAACGATTCTTCCCAGTATCGTACAGAAAAGATAAGGGTGCAGAGTTTGCTAATTTGAGACAGGGTCATCTGAATATTGAAGAATATATGGCCAAATTCTCTACCTTGTTACGATTTGCTACTCATGTTGCTGACAATGATGAAGCCATGGCTGATGAGTTCATTAATGGACTGAATCCTGAGATCTTTACACTGGTAAACACAGGGCGACCAAATAATTTTGCAGATGCCTTAAACCGAGCAAAAGGAGCGGAAACGCGCCTGATCAGGCAGAAAGGAGCTTCGTATGTTGCTCCAGCACCGAAACAGCAACAACCATCAGCCCAGTTCCACCTACCCCCTCCGAGATTTGATAGTGGTGGTAGCAGCAGTGGAAAGAAAGATAATTTGAAAGCCCGAGGGAAACAGTTTAAGAAGTCTGGTAGTAGTTCATCTAGCTCCAGTGGTTTACGACAGAACCAGAAGTACACAGGGGTCTATTGCAGAACTTGTGGAGGAAGACATCCCACAGAGCAATGCCAAGGAGTGTTTGGTAGTTGCAATATCTGTCGACAGCAAGGACATTTTGCTAGAGTCTGTCCACAACGAGGTTCTAAACGATCCCAGGGAGCAGAATCATCTAGATTAGTGGCTCAGGTTGATAGACGATCATCTGCTGTTCACTCTTTCCAGCCACCTACTACTCAATCACAGTCGTGGTCAGGAGGAAGCCAGACTGTTAGCCAGCCTTCGAGACAGCAGGCCAGAGTGTTTGCATTGACTGAAGAACAGGCTCAGGAAGCATCTGATGATGTTGTTGCAGGTAACTGTTCTCTTTGTGGTTACTCTGCTTATGTATTGATTGATACGGGTGCATGCCATACTTTTATCTCTGAACGATTTGCATTGATACATGATTTGCCTGTTGAGTCATTAGCTGCTGTAGTATCTGTCTCTTCACCTTTGGGGAGAGGTCTTATAGCAGTGAAGTCTGTTAAACCTTGTACACTGCAATATGATGAGAATGAAATTGAGTTAGATTGTATTGTACTCGGTTTGTCTGATTTTGACTACATTATCGGTATTGATATGCTGACCAAATACAGAGCTACCGTAGATTGTTTCCAAAAAATTGTAAGATTCAGACCTGAGATGGCTGATGAATGGAAATTCTACAGTACGGGTTCCAGAGCTCGAATTCCTTTGATATCTACTTTGTCTATGCTCGATTATTACAGAAAGGAGCAGAGGGATTCCTTGTGTATTCAGTAGATGTACTGAAATCGAGCCTGTCATTGGCAGATTTGCCAGTGGTATGTGAGTTTGTTGATATCTTTCCAGATGAGATTCCGGGTTTGCCTCCAATCCGAGAAATATACTTCAGCATTGAACTGATACCAGGTATAGTACCTATTTCTAAAACTCCATACAAAATGGTACCGATTGAACTGAAAGAATTGAAAGAGCATCTAGAAGATTTACTAGCTAAGGGGTACATTAAACCGAGTGTTTCTCCTAGGGGCGCTCCAATATTATTTGTCAGAAAGAAAGACGGTTCAATGAGACTCTGCATTGACTATCGGCAATTGAACAAGGCTACGATAAAGAATAAATATCCTTTGCCTCGTATTGACGATCTATTTGATCAGTTGCAGGGTTCTTCTATTTATTCCAAAATCGATCTGAGATCTGGATATCATCAGCTGAGAGTCATAGATTCTGATATATCGAAGACAGCTTTCAGAACCAGGTATGGCCATTATGAGTTTATAGTCATGCCGTTTGGTTTAACGAGTGCTCCAGCTGTATTTATGGGTTTGATTAACCATATATTTCAGAGATATCTTGATGACTTTGTGATTATCTTTATTGATGATATTCTGATTTATTCAAAGAATTTAACTGATCATGCTGAGCATTTGAGAACTGTATTGAAAATTCTGAGAACTGAGAAATTGTATGCAAAGCTATCTAAATGTGAATTTTGGCTGAAACAAGTTGTATTTTTGGGACACATTATATCTGGAGATGGTATTTCTGTGGATCCTAGCAAAGTTGAGGCTGTGATCAGTTGGCCTAGACCGACATAAGTGCCAGAGATACGCAGTATTATAAGTTTAGCAAGATACTATCGTCGATTAATTAAAACTTTTTCCAGTATTGCTAAGCCGATTACTCAGTTGACTCATAAAAATGCCCCTTTTGTTTGGTCAGAGGCGTATGAATCCAGTTTTCTAGAGTTGAAGAAGAGGTTAACCAGTGCCCCGGTGTTGACTATTCTGTCAGGTACTGGTGATTTTGTTGTTTATTGTGATACTTCTCACAGGGGAATAGGTTGTGTTTTGATGCAGCGAGGACATGTTATTGCGTATGCTTCAAGACAATTGAAACCACATGAGACTCACTATCTGATTCATGATCTTGAAGTGGCTGCCATCGTGTTTGCATTGAAGATTTGGCGACACTATCTATATGGTGAGAAGTTTGAAATTTATTCTGATCACAAGAGTTTGAAATATCTCTTTTCACAGTCATAACTGAATATGAGGCAACGTAGATGGCTTGATCTATTGAAAGACTTTGTTTGTGAAATCAAATATTATCCAGGGAAGTCAAATGCAGCAGCTGATGAACTAAGTCGAAAGGTATGCTCTTTATCCTTATCGACGATTGGTGTTTCAAATTTAATTGAAGATTTTTGTCTTTCTGGATTAGTATTTGAGACAGATTTTCAACCTCTGAGACTCTATGCTATTCAAGTTGAACCAGAGTTGATTTTACGAATCAAAGAAGCACAGAACATTGATCAGAATATTCATAATTCGATTATGATGGTCAGATCAGGGCATCAATCAGAATATCAGGTTCGTGATGATTTGTTATATGTGAATAATCGACTTGTTGTGCCAGATGTTTCAAATTTGAAACAGCGGATTTTGACAGAGGCACATTGTAGTCGTTTCAGTATTCATCCTGGTGGCAGAAAAATGTACAATGATCTGAAGAAACAGTTTTGGTGGAAACAGATGAAATCAGACATTGCAGAGTTTGTATCTAGATGTTTGAATTGCCAACAGGTGAAAGCAGAAAGGAAGAAACCAGGAGGTCTGTTGCATAGCTTATTATTCCAGAATGGAAATGGGATCACATTTCCATGGATTTTGTTACGAAGCTACCACGATCCTCTTGAGGTTGCGATGCGATTTGGGTTATTATTGATAGATTAACCAAAACAACATGCTTTATTCCTTACAGAATGACATATAGACATGATTAGATGGCAGAGATTTATGTCAGAGAAGTAGTAAAATTGCATGGTGTGCCTAAGTCTATTGTATCAGATCGTGATACTCGATTTACTTCACACTTTTGGCACAGTTTGCAACAAGCTCTAGGTACGAAATTACATTTGAGTACTGCATATCAGCCTCACACAGACGAACAGTCAGAGAGGACTATCCAGACATTGAAAGATATGCTGAGAGCTGTAGTGCTAGACTTTGGCACTAGTTGGCAAGATTCTTTGCCACTTTGTGAATTTTCGTACAACAACAGCTATCAGACGAGTATAGATATGGCTCCATTTGAAGCGTTGTACGGCAAGAAATGCAGATCCCCTCTCTATTGGGATGAGATATCTGAGGTACCTGAACTTGGACAAGATATGATTCGAGATATGACTGAGAAAGTGAAGCTGATTTAGCATAGAATGAAGACAGCTCAGGACAGACAGGCCAAATATGCAAATATTCGACGTCGACCTTTATTATTTAAGGCAAGAGACAAAGTATTTCTGAAAATTTCTCCTTTCAGAGGCGTTGTCAGATTTGGCAAGAAAGGAAAATTATCTCCACGCTCTATTGGGCTGTACAAAATTCTTGAAAAGATAGGTGATCGTGCCTATCGACTTGCTCTACCTCCATCTCTATCTAGAATACATGATGTCTTTCATGTTACTTTATTACGGATATATCTTCCTGTTGCTTCTCATGTTCTTCAGCCAGACGAGGCAGAACTTGATAAAACTCTGAGTTATTTTGAAAAACCGATCCAGATTCTAGATCGTAAAGAAAAACAGTTCATAACGAAGACTATTCCACTAGTGAAAGTTCAGTGGAGTAGTCATGGCATTGAAGAAGCTACTTGGAAAATGAATCAGATATGAGACAAAAATTTCCAGAGTTATTCATTGATGTGAGTTTCTTATTTTGCTTCTGTTATATCTACTTATCTAATATGATTTGATTGCCTGTGATTTCAGGGATGAAATCTTGTCTTAGAGGGGGAGAATTTTAAGGCCTGAGATTATATCATTTAATCCGAGGGTAATTAAGTGATGAATTAACGTGATTATGAAAGGAAGATCCCGAGGGAAACAAGAGGAAGGTATGTTATATGTGTGAGGACAGAACACCTCGCGCATGTGCGAGAGACGAGGCGCGCATATGCGCATGCAGCCAATGTCGAGGCAGAAGACCTCGCGCATATGCGCGAGTAAATGAAATGTTCAAGCGCGGAGACAGTAGGTCTCGTGGATATGCATGAGCAGAAGAATTTGTCATGTGCCGAGACAGTAGGTCTCGCGCATATGCGCGAGACCTACTGTCTCGGCACATGACAAATTCTTCTGCTCACGCATATCCACGAGACCTACTGTCTCCGCGCTTGAACATACGCGAACACCGGGCGGGCATATGCGCGAGCACTGATATATAAAATTGTGCCACTTGTCTTGCCATGCATGGAGACATGTATAAACAAACTTTCATTTTTCATTGAACATTCAGAATTACAGGAAAAGAGATCCGAGACCTCCATCAAAGAAATTTCAAGTTCTTCATTCTAGAATTATGATTTTGTGATATCCGACAGTCTGATTTTTTATCCGAGTTTAGTTCCGTGCTCCTCTTGTTAAAGGCTTCAAAAGTATGTGAATTTATTTACTTTTCAGCTTGGTTCGAAAATTTATTGTAGAAAAAATCATAATTTGATCTATATTATGTGTTCCTGATATTGTGATAATCGTATAATCGAAATCAGATTGAAGAACGGATAACATATGTAATTTTTATCATTTTTCAGTTATATTCGAATGGGATTTTACATATTTGGTATTGGAATTGTGTTTGTTGATTGATTATGAGTTGTTGAGATTGGCCGTTTGTTGTTTGTATTGCCGGTATTTCGAGATTGTACTATTATACCGTCGAAATAGAATTAGATTGAGTTCTGATCATATCCAGTATTGCTTTGAGTTGTTTGTGATATTGTACTTCTCGAAAAGTCATTCCAAATTTGGTATTGAAGGCTTCGAAGAACGATCAAAGCCAGATTGAGGTTTGAATCAACCAAGAACTACGGAAAGAAAGGTATAAATCAATGTTAAACCGAGAAGATACAACTCGAGTAAGAGATAGCTTGAGTTTCCCAAAACCACATACTTTATTGTAATTGCTTTGATGTGTTAGCTTCTTGAGATTGATATGCTTAATCTATTGAGTTATAGCAAAGCATGCATTGAGTCTTTGGCAGAGGTGCCAGGTCACTGGACATTTGGTTTATATCGATGTGCTTAGGAGAAGATCGACTCCTATTGTAGAGATTCGATATAGAGAGCCAATGTCTGGGAATAAGAACGTACCACCATCTAGTTGGGAAGAGTAGGTGGGAGACTTGTTACGTTCTTATTCAAACCGGGATCCCTAGATACGAGTCGAGTCAAGATTAAGAGTTTAAGAGTTTGATTTAAAGCTTGATATTACTTTATGTTTTATTAGATTATGATACATGCTGTTTACAAATGTTATATGCTTTTGTATATGTTTGTATGAGATGCATGTATACGTTGTTTATACTGGGAAATATATTTTTCCCCAGAGTTATCCGACTGTTGTTGTGTTTGTATGTGTACGTGACGACAGGTGGGACAGGATCAGGGTCGAGAAGAGGATGAACGATCGAGATTAGAGTGGAGATCCGGGCTTAGAAGTAGATTGGGCTTCCATCACTTGAAATGTAGTTGTTGAACCCTAGTTTGTGGTGATTGTATATTGTGAATGACTTGTACTTTTGATCTTGTTGTAGATATTACACTTGATTTTGTAATTCAATAAGATAATGCATAACTTGTTGTAGTATTTGGTACACTTGATTATAAAGAGTTCAACTTAAAAAAAAAATTCGGCCTAGTTTAGTAATTGATCCACTTAATCCCCAAGAAGATTGAAAAAATAAATCAGCGTCCGGGTTCCCACAATTTTAAACTTAAATAAACCATTTGACAATTTAATAAATGCACGCGTTTTACATGTACTGAATTTTGGGCTCTACAGTTCCGCCCCCACTTATATAAATTTCTTCCTCAAAATTAAATCTTACCAAACAATTCCGGATAGCGACTCCTCATGTTTGCTTCTGTCTCCCAAGTGGCCTCTTCCACTGATTGATTCAGCCACCGGACTTTGACCAACTTGGTTACCTAGTTCTGGAGTCTCCGCTCCTGTCTGTCTAGGATTTGGACAGGTCTTTGCTCATACGACAGATCTGGAGCAAGCTGCAACGGCTCATAGCTCAAAACATGCGAAGGATTAGTTAGGTACTTCTTTAGCATTGAGATGTGGAATACATTGTGTACAACGGCCAGATTCGGCGGTAAGGCTACATGATAAGCTAGTGTCCCAACTCTATCACGAATCTCGAACGGTCCAATGAATCTCGGACTAAGCTTGCCTCTCTTCCCAAATCTCATAACACCCTTCATGGGTGCTATCTTCACGAAAACGTGATCACCTACGGCAAACTCTAGATCCCTTCTCCTCTTGTCAGCATAACTCTTTTGACGACTCTGGGCGGTCTTCATCCTGTCTCGAATCTTGACCACCACATCTGCAGTCTACTGAACAATCTCTGGGCCAAGTTCTTATCTTTCACCGACTTCATTCCAATGAATTGGCGATCTGCACTTCCTCCCATACAATGCCTCG
The DNA here is from genome assembly GCF_025594145.1 of Primulina tabacum. Classification (NCBI taxonomy): domain Eukaryota; kingdom Viridiplantae; phylum Streptophyta; class Magnoliopsida; order Lamiales; family Gesneriaceae; genus Primulina; species Primulina tabacum. The sequence continues at coordinate 26,948,526 of NC_134561.1, read as the reverse complement.
TAGGGAGCCATACCAATAGATGATTGGAAACTGTTGTTGTAGATAAACTCCACTAGAGGTAGCTTAGATTCCCAAGTTCCATGGAAATCGATTATACAGGCTCGCAACAAATCCTCCAAAATCTGAATCACTCGCTCAGACTGGCCATCTGTCTCAGGGTGGAAAGCTGTACTGAATAGCAACTTCGTCCCCATGGCTGCGTGCAAACTCTTCCAGAAGGACGATGTAAATCTCGGGTCCCTGTCTGACACAATAGAAATTGGGATCCCGTGCAATCGAACTATCTCCCTGATATAGAGCTCTGCATACTGCGTCATGGAGAAAGTCGTCTTCACTGGCAAGAAGTGTGCCGACTTAGTGAGTCGATCCACTATAAACCAAATAGAATTAAACCCTTTGACTGACCTCGACAAACAAACAACAAAGTCCATGGTGATATTTTCCCACTTCCACTCGGGGATAGGGAGTGGCTTAAGCATCCCTGCTGGCCTCTGATGCTCTGCTTTACCTGCTGACAAGCGAGACATTAAGACACAGATCGGCGGATGTCTCTCTTCATACCTGGCCACCAATACAGGATCTGCAAATCCTTGTAAATCTTGGTACCTCCTGGATGAATGGAATAACGAGAGATATGTGCCTCTGTCAGAATATCCTCTCTGATCGAATCGAAACTAGGCACCCACATCCTTCCTCTGTACCTCACAATACCATCAGACAGTGAGTAGAGTACACTACCCTTTGCTTCATTCTTCAGCCTCCATTTCTGAAACTGCTCATCTGAAGGCTGACCTACCCGGATTCGGTCAAGCAACGAAGACTGAACTATCATATTAGACAGCTTAGGAGCTCTACCCCTAGGATAAACCTCTAACCCAAATCTCTGAATCTTTGACTGAAGAGATCTCTGTACTGACAGTTATGCTACGACTGCAACTTTCCTGCTCAAAGCATCTGCCACCACATTAGCTTTCCCCGGATGGTAGCTAATTTCACAATCGTAGTCTTTTACCAACTCCAACAACCGTCTTTGTCTCATATTCAGCTCTTTCTGCGTGAAGAAATATTTGAAACTCTTGTGATTAGTGAATATTTGGCATTTCTCGCCATACAGATAGTGTCTCCATATCTTCAACGCAAAGACAACTGCAGCTAACTCAAGAGCATGAGTCGGGTAATTCTTCTCATGCACTTTCAACTGCCTAGAGGCATAAGCTATAACCCGACCATGCTGCATCAACACTGCGCCTAACCCGAGCTTAGATGCATAGGTGTACAACTCGAAATTACCTTGCCCTGCCGGCATGACTAACACTAGCGCTGATATAAGAGATTGCTTCAAAGTGTCAAAGTTCTTGTGACATTCATCACTCCATACGAATTTAGCATTCTTCTTGGTCAATGAAGTGAGTGGCATTGCTATCGAAGAAAATCCTTGAATAAATTTCTTGTAGTAGCCTGCTAGGCCTAGGAAACTGCGGATCTCTGATGCATTCTTCGGCTCAACCGATTCCTTAACTGCTGCTACCTTAGCTGGATCCACCTCGATACCATTTCTAGATATTATATGACCCAAAAATGCTATCTTCTCCAACCAAAATTCACACTTACTGAACTTTGCAAACAACCTGTGTCTCTGCAAAACCTGCAACAATGTACTCAAATGCTGAACGTGCTCCTCATGGCTCTTCGAATAAGTAAGAATTTCGCCAATGAACACTATGATGAACTGGTCTAGGTAGGGTTGAAATACTCGATTCATGAGTTCCATGAAAATCACTGGAGCATTCGTCAGTCCAAACGGCATCACTAAAAACTCGTAACGCCCTTATCTGGATCTGAAGGCTATCTTATGACCATCTGCATCTTTCACCTTCAGCTTGTGATACCCCGATCGAAATCTATCTTAGAGAACATTGTAGCTCCTAGCAACTGATCGAACAAGTCCTCGATCCTTGGAAGTGGGAATTTATTCTTGATCTTTACCTTGTTCAGTTCTCGGTAATCGATACACAGCCTCATGCTCCCATCTTTCTTCTTTACCAAGAGCACCGGTGCGCCTTAGGGTGAGAAACTAGGGCGGATGAATTCTTGGTCTAGGAGCTTCTGAATCTGGTGCTTGAGCTCTAACATCTGAGCTGGAGCTAACCGGTACGGTGCCTTACAGATTGGCACGGTGGCTGGCAAAAGATCAATTGAAAACTCCACCTCTCTCTCTGGTGGGAGGAATGTGACGTCATCTGGAAAGACGTCAGGAAAATATCTGACTACTGGCACATCAGCTATTGACGGAGAGGGTACGTCAGGTGCAGACACATTGCTGGCCAAGAAAGCCTGACAACCCTTATGAATAAGTCTCTGCGCCTGCAAGCAAGAGATCATGTGAGGAAAACTCCTCCATCTCGCTGGCTCAAAGAGAAACGGCTCCATGCCCAAAGGTCTTACCAACACTGACCTTTTCTGGAAATTGATAAGAACTCTGTTCTTCGTCAGCAAGTCCTTTCCCAAAATGATATCAAATTCTGGCATCGGCAACACGATCAGATCGGCATACACTAGGTGACCCTGCAGTTCAAGATCGATGTCTCTGACCATGCTAGTAGCTGATAATTATTCCCCAGATGGGACTGTCACTGCATAGCTCACGTGGAGTCCAATAGACTTGACGTCTAGATGATTGGCGAACGTCTCTGAGATAAAAAAATGGGTGGCCCCTAAACCTATCAAGGCCCTCGTGGCAAATCTTTTTACGAAAATGTTCCCTGAGAGACGTTGGTACAACACAAAAACTTATATCCCAAAAATTCTAATCTTAACCTCAAGAACAATAGAAAAACCTCTACCCAAGTCACCAAAATACTACTAGCACACTAATAATCTCAAATAAAATTTGAAACATGCATGGCAAAATAATACTGCGCTTAATTAAATAAGTTTACCGGTCAGTAATGTCGTGTCTGGGTTCTCCTCCGAGCATGCATGGCAAACACTCTTCCCTGGATCAGCTGCCTCCACTGTGGGCACTTCTTTAACATATGATCGCTGGTTCCGCACTTAAAGCACTTGCCCGATCCATATAAACACTATCTTGGATGCTGGCTGTGGCACTTCGGGCACACCGGGTGCTCACCCGGCCTATGGGGCGCCTTCTGCTGAGGAACATGACCCTTGCCCTTCGGTGGTCCCTGAAATGGCTTCTGCACTGGCTGCCCCTAGTAAGGCCTCTTAAATTGAGGTCGATGTTGCTGCTGCTGCAGTTCCTGATAGGGCCTCTTGCCCTGCCTGTCAACCTCGATGTCTCTCTGGTCTTGCTCTGCCGCCAAGGCTCTAGATACGGCAATGGCGTAGGTAGAAGGACCAGCAACCTGAAATCACGGCACAAGATCGGCCGTAACCCCTCCATGAAATGCCTCGGCTTCCCCTGGGCATCATTAGCTATCAGGGGCACAAAGTGACACCCCCTTTCAAACTTTCTGACAAAGTCTGCCACGCTGCTGTCTCCCTGTCGCAGCGTCATGGACTCCCTAGTCAATCTGTAGCGTACTTCCTCAGCGAAGTACTTGGAGTAAAAGACCTCCTTGAAATTGTTCCAATTCAAAGTCTGCAAATTAACCGACACAGACGCACTGTCCAACCATAGTCTGGTGTCCCCTGTCAAAAGGAATGTTGCACATCTGACCCTATCTGCATCATGCAGCTCCATAAAAGCGAAAATCACCTCAATGGACTTAATCCATCCTTCAGCTATCATCGGGTCAGTAGTCTCCGAGAACTCCTTAGGATTCATCCTCCTAAACCTTTCATACACAGCCTCTGGTCTGGGCCTCGCCCCCGTGTCGACTGCCGCATGGTTCCCCGCAAACTGTGCGAAGAACTGAGTCATACCTGCATGCATTTGTGCCTGCATATCTGGCGGTGGAGGAGGAGGAGCGTCTCTCTCCTCCTCTCGCCCTCCTCTCGAGCCTCTCTGTCATCATCCCTTGCTTCCCAGTTAATCAAACGTCTAGGAGGCATACTGTTCGAACAATATACCCAACACATAAACCCAATGTGTATGCATGTAATATCAATAGCATAAATGCATGTAATATCAATAGCATACGATGCACGTAACTTGAACTTAAAACATGGACATGCTGAAATCATGGCTTAATGCTTACTACATGAAATAATTCAAAACCTTAAACTTACAGACTTGATGTGTGACTTCGTGAGCTTCTCGCAACTGGCAGTAGGCATAATCCTTTACAAGAACACCGCTCTGATACCAACTGAACATACCGTACTTTTTAACTATCTTAAAATTTGCGGAAAAATAAATATTTTCCTACATAAGAAATAAACTCTCAAATTTCGATTTAAAATAAACTGTTCATCCAAAAATAATTGCAATAAAAAGATCGTAAATAAAGTTTGCAAAAACACTTGTTTAAACATCGTAACCCAAAACATGAGATCAAAGTAATAAAATTTGTCGTGCGTGAAATCTTAAAAACATTGGGCGGTTCTCGGGTTTAGCCTCCCACTCAGTCCAAGCCAGCTCACTGGTCCGCACCCCTCGTCTCCTCAAAGTCATCCTCACCTGCATCGATCAAGTCTAGTGAGTCTAAATACTCAACATGTATAAACTGGGCATAACAAGTACTACGTAGTAAAAATACATGCAATCTTTAAAGTAAGGTTTACATACTTTAAACATGAACGTGCGTGTAAAAGCTTGAACTTACATACATAACATAGACGTGCCATAACTTGAAACTTTTCTGAAACATACTTGCAACATACATACTTGAACATACGTGAACTTCAACATTTTGCGTAGAGATATCTTTCAAAGCAAGTGACCCATACATAAATACGCCTGATCAGACTAAACCACAGTATTGGGCTAACAGGGAAGATCCACTGCCACATACATGAGATCCCCGTTCATGCTTTAACGGGTGGATTGGTCCCTGGTCATGCTTTACCACTTTCAAATCCTGATCTAAACCCGGTCATACTTTACCGGGGTGGATTGGTCCCTGGTCATGATTTACCGCTTTCCAATCTCAAGCATAATTTGGTCACAAGATATTTAGCATACCTTAAAAATTTGAAATATTTTCTTTGCACGTCGAACATACTTACTTGGCGTTGAGAGATTCGTTGGATCTCACTTGGGCCACTTCTGCACACTAACATGAATTCGAATACTTAACTGGTGTAATTTAGACGTAATAACCATGCTTACACCAAAACTCAAGCATTTCCTTAGGACGTTCTAAGCTCCCGGGACTCGACCTTGTTAAATCATCGCACTAAACAAAGACATCGAACCCCAAAGCATTCAATATGATTTTCCCAAAAAGGTGGGACACCGACCCCATGCACCCCTCCGGGTCCGGGTCCGTGTAGACACTGAACTTCCCCTTACAGAAATAGCTAAGGCACGGACCCCGTGTACCCATCCGTCTAATGGTCTGTGTACTCACTGGAGTTTGACACATCAGAAGGAACAAGAGCACGGACACCGTGCCAGAGTCCGTGTATAGGTCCGGCTAGACGCTGAAAAATCGAACCTACGGGAAAAACTTTCCATGATGCTTCTTTCTCCCAACCAAACCAAATGGGCTAAGAATCGACACCTCGAGACCCATCCTAGGACGCTACGGTATTGACTTCAACCCGTACAAACCATCAAAACGTCCCCAACATCGACAAGCAACGACAAAATGACACATTTTGGAATTTGATGCCATTTTCTTCCTACGACTTCTATTACCTTCCATGCCATCCCCGACTTGAAACGAACCAACAACTGGTGCCTAAACACATACCATATAAAGTCTAAACGCAGTTGTACTGGCCCGACGATGCCCAATGAAGCCTGCAACTCAAAACTTCAAGTATACGACAATAACATGTTTTTCAGAAAAACGCAGTTTGAGCAGTCCCACAAAAACGATCATAACTTACTCATTTGTTATCCAAATAATTCGAATTTTATATCAAATCGAAGGTATCAAAAATTTCTATGATTTATTTGTTGAAAGTTTTTCTAGAAAAGAGACCAAAAAATCGCATTATTTAAAAAAACAGTAAATTTTGAGTTTTAGATCTAAAAACGTTTCAAAAATCAATCCAGCAAGTTTTTGCTCAAACTTTGCATATCATACATGTATTATTACGCATAATAAATATCACAACACATAATATGACGAGATTGACGCAGGAAAAATAGAATATACATGCCTTTTGATGATTTGAAATACCAAAACGACGATACCAAAGCGGGAAGGATGCGAGGTTGATACGCGACGAACGTGGCACAATTTATCTTTGAAGAAAACAGACAAAAATTGTTGAATTCCTTGAAGAGGGAGGGGCGGCTGCTACTTAGACTCAGAACCCTAATTTTCTCTCAAAATATGAAGTGGAACAAACATAATGAAGTGTGTGTGTGTAGGTCGTGTATAGGTGTGTGTAAAAGTGTGTGTGCGCGTGAGTTTAGGTAATAATTAGGGAATAAAAATTTGCTTAGTTAAAAATTAACCACTAATTAAATGATAATCAAACACTAACTTTACCAAAAATCCATTAATTAAAATAAAATGCACATGTACTAAATCTTTAAAAGTTTAAAATCATAAAAATCACCTAATAAATTAAATTAGGCTTTAAAAATACTAAAACTTAATAAATCATTTAAAATGCCCCAATATTAACTTAACATAAAATACCACGTTTTAAATTGCCAAAATCGTCGCCGGTCTCATTTTCTCGATCTCGCATCGAATAATCGTCTGAAACATGAAACTCAAGAAAATATTTAACGTGCATCATATAAACATAAATAATTTAAAATAATAAAAATTAAATAGATCATGCCTCGCTATAAATCATTTTAAACTTAAATAAACAATTTGACAATTTAATAAATGCACGGGTTTTACGTGTACTAAATTTTGGGCTCTACAAATTTTTTTATTACAATGGGATCGGAAGAGATCAATCATGTCTCTGCTGTATTGAATGAAGTTTCCGCCACTACCCATCCAATTTGTAAAATAGTAATAAAATTGATCACGATATCTCACACTACATGGTAGATACACTATTATGTATCAATGCTCCGAGGATAATAAATATTAACATCAGGAACAACTAAGAAACGTGGGGTGACAAATTCAATCACATTAAGTGTTGGATCTCGGTTTTCTCGTGCCCAAAATGCAGCGAAAGTTTTAAAATTTTATTTTTATTTTGACAATCAAAATATTTGTTTGAGCACTCGTATGATTTTTATATTCAAACATTCATAGGGCGTTTGAATATTATACCTTTGGTGAATTAAATCACTTGGCTCCAATAATTCCGGGTTTAGCGGATATAGCTCTTGATGAGATCCCTACGAACTTTTTTCATGAACTCTTTTCTTTATTCTTCCAATCAGGTCCACGACTAGATAATTTGTTCTTCTTCTAATTTGCACTAGAAAATTAGAAGATATTTTTACGTAGAGATCGAACACGAAGAAAAATTCGATTCAATAATATAAGCCAATTTTTTCTTGCAAAAGAAATTATTTTTCGACAGCAGCACCCATTGATATTGGAAGAGCCGAAAGTATATAAATTTCTTGCCAAAAGATTTCGGATGCTCTTCACGTAAAATAAGGATCAAATCCTTATAATTATGTCTAATCTTCAATTTAATTAATTAATTAGATAATTAAATCAATTAAAGATTCTACAAATATTGTCATGCCAAATCATGAAACTCTCGGATGCATGTTACTGTGGTGGAGGCTAGGGTTTTTCAAAATTGTGAATGAATTGTATTTAACCATATGCTTAATTCACACGTATATAAGCTTAGGGCCCATTAATTAAATTAAATACTTAATGGACTTAATCAATTAATTATTCTAGTCCAACTAATTTGATTAATTAATTAATCTTCTAAAGTCCAATTAAGAACCTTAATAATATATATGTTGGTCTTGTACTCCTACAAGTCCATTATACATATACTCATTATATTTAATTTAAATCTCTTATAAATTCAACATTTGAATTTAATATTTAAATTATAAATTCAACTCCTTGAATTTATCATTTCCAAAATTTAATATTTAATAAAATCAACTTTTGTGTTTAATAAATTAAATCCTCAAATTTTATAAATTCAACTCCTTGAATTTATTCTCTCCAAATTTCATAAATTCAACTTCTTGAATTTACTATCTCATAAATTCAACTCCTTGAATTTATTTTCTCAAAATTTAATTGTCATAAATTCAACTCCTTAAATTTACTACATCATAATTTAAATTCAACTCCTTGAATTTATTCTCTCAACGGGAACAAATGATCCAATGCTTGTATGACACTCAATGGTTTAGGGATACAGTTAGCTGTGGGTTCACAACTCCTTCTGATTAATGACATAATCCTTTATTCGCGCTTACCCTTATTTGCCTCATTCTATGTATCAACAATTGATCATGAGAATTTCACAAATCATATTTCTGATTAAACCCATCGAATCATGGTAAGAGCGTCTAGTAGCATCACCCCACTATTCCCTAGGTATCACTGATAGTGCCTGGAAAAACCAGTCGATTATGATTAGCGTACAGTACGGTCCTTTCATCTCATATATCTCTATCGAATCTGCAACCATTGGTTCATCGAGTGTTGCATAATAATTTGATAACTATGTGATACATATAAATAGTGGCATCACATGTAACATTGGAGAACTACTTCTCTAATGTACATCTCATACTTTGGCTAGAGATTTCACGCACTTTTATTTCATCAGATCACATAGGATATCCATACCCGTAGGTGAGCGGTGAATTCCTGACTACAATGCACTGGCTCCTACATGTGTCGCAACTGTACCCAACCTCGCCACCGATGACTCTCCTGGAGCCGGTAAACGAGTCAAAGCACAGCCCTAGCATATAGAGCCTCAGTGTTGTCCCGGGTCGTAACGACTAATTGGTGTACAATCATAACCACGGACTTCTCCTCTTGATGAATGATAACCACTTGGAAATTCCGAGAGAGGGTTGTTCGGTATAATCATCATATGACTACCCATGTGCATGTTTGGACATCTGTATGCCCTTACCAAGAAACGCAGTACACAACATCACAGATGCTAGTGTCGAGCTCAAGCGGCCTTTATCCTTATTTTAGGCGGTTGAATCAACTAGGAATAAATTTAGAATATGCAGTGTTTACAAATGAATTTCAAAATCAAATTACGATTCATATGTATTAAAGCATAATTGTTGCGTGTTTTCTTGATTGCTCGCAAGCGTACGACGTCAAGTTATAGTAAAATATATTGTTGAGTACAAGTGTCGATCCCACGAGGTGTGTGTATATAAATGTAAATTAATGCTTGTGATTAAAATAGTCTTGACATTATTTAGAAAAATCAATTTAAAGATTTGATTTTATGAATGACTAAATTGAAAAATGGATTTTGTGGGGACCCGGAAGCTAATCATCTTCTTAATCATCTTTGGGATTTCATTATCAATTAAGATAAACAGGGTCTAAAAATTTTCTTCTTTTTAAAATGTAAGTGCCCTACGTAATGGAATTAACTAATATACATCTCAGTATAAAAGTACAATAATGTACAACAATTATTCAAACTAGTCTAAGGTTTAACTACTAAATTTCAAGTATTAAACCAAGTCTACATCCGAGTCCGGAATCACCACTCTAATCTCAATCTCTCATCATCCTCTTGACCCTGATCCTGTCCCACCTGTTGTCATGCACACATACAAACAAGACAACAGCCGGATACTCCGGTGAGAATAAATCCCAGTATAAATAATGTATACATGCAGTTAACTGAATTAACATAAAAGCATGAATTATATCTTATCACATGTAGCATAGTCAATAACATGTATCAATACCAATTTGTAAATAAAACATGAATCGTAATCTACGAAACATAAAGCAATACGGATCTGTAAATCAAGTTCTAGTCTCGATATCTAAGACTCGACTCATCTCTTATTCTAATCTAGGGATACCGGTTTAATTTAGACTTTGGTATGCTGTATCGAATGTCTACAATAGACGTCGATCTACATCTAAGCTCATCGATACACCGAAAGTCTAGAGTCTACGCGGTTCTGACAAAGACTCGGCGATTCTGCCCTAGCTAGGCTGATCTGCCCTAGACTCAAACTTTGGCTCTGCTATAATTCAATAGACTAAACATATCAATCTGATAATCTGCAAATATCAATGCACTAAAGTAAAGTATGTGATTTTGGGAAACTCAAGTCAAACCTAACTCGAGTTGTGCAATCCCGAATCAACATTTATTTATACCTTTATCTTCTCGATCCGACGAAGACGAAGTCTCGTATTCCAATCTGTCCATAACCAGTCTGGCAATGACAATCGCATAAATACAATATCAGTATATAAATCAATTCAAGACTTGTTCTGATCAATACTCAAACCAATACATAATCTGATCCATATCTGAACAAGGCACAATCTAATTCATATCAACGATATCACGATACAATCGAAATCATTACTGAATCTGATCAATCTAAATCAATACTGAATCTGATCAATATCAATCTACTGATGTTTCGACAACACAACAATACAGTCTTGATACCCCGTCAATCTCAACATCACAGATATAATATCAGAATTCATAATCAGTATCAGTACAACTCATAATCTGAATAATAACACAATTCTGATATAGAATCTCAACTAAATCAACTCTGAAATTCATAACAATTTCATAAACAGTCTATTCTTTAATCTGACTTCGATTCTATGATGTCTAACAAGTCAAGAACATCATATATGAATTTCATTTAATTCTGAAAACATCATAATTTCATAACATGTCTAAACGTAACAAAACTTACGTCCAGTTGTAGCCTGCGTTGATTGGAACACAGTACTGAAGTCGGATTCAAAACCAGACGGACGGATTTTTCGTAAATCTCGATCAAAAGCAGAAGCTGCTTCTTCCGTTCCTTTCTTTCTTTTTCCTTACGAGGATTAACGTTTGTATGTTTATATATATATATACATACATATTTCGTGCATGAAGGCAAGTGGCTCACTCCTTCATAAAACACGTCTTGCGCATATGCGCAACATCAACCGGCGCATATGCGCGAGACCTTAAGTCTCGGCGCGTGTCTTCCCGACTGCTGGCGCATATGCGCGACACATTTCCGCGCATATGCGCCCAACTCTCTGGACTCAGCATTCTTGAATTCATCTGCTCGCGCATATGCGCGTCATGTCTCGCGCATATGCGCGAGACTTACTGTCTCGGCAATCACCCCACATACTTGCCTCGCGCATATACGCGCCCCTTCTCGCGCATATGCGCGAGGTGTTCTGTCCTCGCGAAGGATCTTCCGCTTGTACAGGCTCGCGCATATGCGCGACTCACTTCGCGCATATGCGCGAGGTGCTCTGCCCATGTCACGCATATGCGCGCATCTGTGCCGCGCATATGCGCGAGGGCTACTGTTCCTCGCACATTTTCATGCATTATCTCGTCTTTCCCGGTCCGATCCTTTCCGTCTATAATCATATCAATTATCCCCAAATCATTTCAGATTAATAGGATAAAATTCTCGGGCCTTACATTTATCCCCCTCTAAGATATGATTTCGTCCTCGAAATCACAGGCAATCAAATCAGATAAGGAAGAAATGTATACTAGAGGTTACTTTAGTAACTCATTCTACCAAACCATTCTGATAAAATTACTTGCAAATACTGGCTATACAACATCCGTATATACCAATCAACAGCTCATACCAAATCAATATCATCAGCTGTTATCAAATTCAATCTCAAATGTCACCGTAATATCATTCCCATTCAGCGGAAATCTCCAGTACTCACTGTACAATGTCTTATCTATGACTATCTCAATATTCGTTTGATAGCTATCATCATACCGTAATTCATACAGTGACAAGACAACAGGTCACTAGTGCTAAAATCCAGCACTACAGTTCCTGGATATCCTCCAGTATCTAGGTAGTTCGCTTCGACTATCCGTCAATCTATAAAGCATAAATAAAATCATACTATACATTCTGCCAAAATCACAAAATCAAGCAAAATCACAATCTGATATACTCTACTTCGGCATTCTAGTTATTCTGACCCCTTTTCTAACATCGATCTGTGTCATTTGGTCATGTTTGTACGTTATCTGGTACAAACTAATAAATATAGATTGAACAATCTGTCAATCACAATCATATTACATCACAATCTGGAAAGTATTGCAGTGATCTCATTACGAAATTCATCGAAATATACTCCCCATGTCTAGTCAGAAATATACAAATTATGTAATAAATCTTCTGATTTCTATCTTTCTGTCTTCATTTATTGGCGATTCAGACATTTCAGTACAAGTTCTGTCAACATTTCAGTAACAATTCTGTCACAACTGATTTAATCTGTCTATATCAAAACTATCTGTTCGAATTATCATATACTTTATGTTACCTAAACGACTACTGAATCCATTTCTGTGTGCTTCTGACCCTATTTGTCATTTCCAATTCAAACTATTGGGTATAAACAATCAGTTAATAATATAAATTAAAGAAAAATACCTACCTGGTATTCGGTTCTGATTATTGATATCAAATTCTGTTGCACAATTCTGAAACATTTGACATTACAAGATAATCATTTTCATACAGTAAAAAAATTCACACATCTGCCACTCTGATCGATGTTCTGCTCTGATTATCGAAATTACACACATCTGCCACTCTGATCGATGTTCTGCTCTGATTATCGAAATTAAGTTCTGGACATTCTAGTTAAATCTCTGAACTGCCGTAATTCTTGAATTCAGTTCTGATTCGGTTTGAATAATATGTATCAAACACTGACTCAGAATAACAGTACTATCAAATCAGATTCGGAATATCAATAATCTATACTGATCTAGAAGCTAACAATTCTCAAGCAGTTCAAAACATACTCGGATAATACAATCTGCCCATTCTGACAAAATAAATTCTCTGATATTTCTGATATCGGTATCGTTCTCGGTCACTGATCACAATTTTAACTGTGTCAAGAACAATCGGTATACTAACTTCAGATATCGCATACTCTGAATATAATCTGTTTCAAGCAGAATTAATATCTGAAAAATTTCTGTATACAACAATCACAATTCTCAGAATATTCAATACAATCTTCAGATATTCGATTCAATCAACTAGATGCTGCAATTATATCAAAATATCATAGAAACAACAAGCGTGAAATCATCAGAATATCTCTGAACATACTGAAATATGCTAAAGAGAAACACTTAATCAGATGTAACTCCTGGTCGGTACTATTCTACTGATCTTTTAATTCTTTCAATTCATTCAGTGTCATTCTGCACATTCAATATCATTCTGTACTGAATTCTAAAACAATAAACAGTACCTGGTCTCAAATCAATTCTGAAATCTATCTTTCTGATATAAAGCAAATCTGAAATCTTATCTAGGCAAATATCCGCCAACTCGTACATTACTGGCAAATCTGCCAATGCTAGGTTCGATTTCAATACATCTACTGAATACATAAGGATACCATCTGTTCCTTTCTGTATCGATCGAGTCATAGAAAACACACAGATATCAAAGGAAATTCTGAATCTAGAATCCTTACCGTGAAATCTTTACTCATCAGCCATATCTGGTTTGAATCTTATACTCTCCTGAAAGGAATCTATAATAGTTCCGTACTTGTTCAGCATATTAATATCAATAATGCCATCAAATCAGAAAACACAAGTACATCATAATCTAACTCAATCTTATTCTCATCTTACTGTAGTATACAATATTTCACAGAAATCTCTGATATCAATTTTTCTTTCCCAGAAGGTACAAAAATTAATACTACAGCAATACAGACCCAACAGATACCATATATATCAATGCAACTAAGTCAAAAATAATCGTAGAGAATGCATTAGTATATATCAATACACATGCAATCTAATCATAAAATAACAGTACCTGCCACTATATCATCAAGTGCCGCTTGGGTTTGTTCCTCGGTCACTACCACCAGATGGTCCCGATCCCTGAAATCTTCGGAAATCTCCCTGGGGACAAACTCTAGCAAAATGTCCCGGCTGTCGGCAGATACGACAACTACCAGTCACTCCCTGGCATTGCTCTGTGTAATGTCTCCCTCCGCAAATCTTGCAATACACTCCAATATAACTTGGGCTGGAACCACACGAGCTAGTTGAACCGCTCAGTCTGCTCCCTAGCTTCTTGAATGGCTTCTTTCGAGCTTTCAGCAAATCTTGCTTTCCACTCGTGCTGCCGCGATCAAATCGCAGAGGGGATTGCTGTATCTGGGGTTGCATCACACACACCCTTTCTAGTTGTCTAATCAGACTCGCCTCCGCTCTCTTCGCTTTACTCAAGGCATCAGCAAAATGATAAGGTCGCTGCATATTCATCAATGCAACTATCTCCGAGTTCAATCCTCTGATGAACTGATCCGCTACAGCTTCATCATTTCCAATTACATTAGGAGCAAAACGCAGTAGAGTAGAGAATTTCACAACATATTCTTCAATATTTAGTTGGCCTTGTCTCAAATTCTCAAATTCTGCTTTCTTGTCCTCCCGATACGAAACTGAGAAAAATCTTCGATAAAATTCAGTTCTGAATATTTCCCACGAAATCACTGTACCTCTCTATTCTAGCATTCTTTTACTTGTAATCCACCAACTCCTGGCAGTCTCTCGTAACTGGTGGAATATCAGTTTAATTCTCTGCTCATCTGAATAATCAAGTAAATCAAACATTATTTCTATGTCATCAAACCAGTTTTCACAATCTTCAGACGTCTCGGTACCACTCAGAATCAGCGGCTGAAATAAATGAAATTCTTTCAACTGTATTTCTATCTGAGTTTCTGATACATCTATCTGTTCAGTCGAAGTACTACCCCTTTCTAGAATTCTCCGTGGAGGTATATCTGCTTATCAAAACATTAGTACTCAAATACTACAAATCTGTTCCAACCTTTCTCTGATCATCTTACTGCTGATCATGAATCAGATCTGATTCATACTCAATAATACATAATACCAACTCCAATCAGATAATCAGGTAACCATGTATTTCAAAGCAGTAAAACATAATCTCATGCTAGCATACACAATGTAAATCAACATTAAAATAAATCTCATGCTAGCAATCACATGCAAGGAAAGAAAACTCAATCTACCCCGCTCATTCTCTTCTATCTCAATCTAAAGGATCTATCGCTCTGATACCACCTGTTGTAGGGACCCGGACGCTGATCATCTTCTTAATCATCTTTGGGATTTAATTATCAATTAAGATAAACAGTGTCTAAAAATTTTTTTCTTTTTAAAATGTAAGTGCGGAACGTAATGGAATTAACTAATATACATCTCAGTATAAAAGTACAATAATATACAACAATTATTCAAACTAGTCTAAGGTTTAACGACTAAATTTCAAGTATTAAACCAAGTCTACATCCAAGTCCGGAATCACCACTCTAATCTCGATCTCTCATCATCCTCTTGACCCTGATCCTGCCCCACCTGTTGTCATGCACACATACAAACAAGACAACAGCCGGATACTCCGGTGAGAATAAATCCCAGTATAAATAATGTATACATGCAGTTAACTGAATTAACATAAAAGCATGAATTATATCTTATCACATGTAGCATAGTCAATAACATGTATCAATATCAATCTGTAAATAAAACATGAATCGTAATCTACGAAACATAAAGCAATACGGATCTGTAAATCAAGTTCTAGTCTCGATATCTAAGACTCGACTCATCTCTTATTCTAATCTAGGGATACCGGTTTAATTTAGACTTTGGTATGCTGTATCGAATGTCTACAATAGACGTCGATCTACATCTAAGCTCATCGATACACCGAAAGTCTAGAGTCTACGCGGTTCTGACAAAGACTCGGCGATTCTGCCCTAGCTAGGCTGATCTGCCCTAGACTCAAACTTTGGCTCTGCTATAATTCAATAGACTAAACATATCAATCTGATAATCTGCAAATATCAATGCACTAAAGTAAAGTATGTGATTTTGGGAAACTCAAGTCAAACCTAACTCGAGTTGTGCAATCCCGAATCAACATTTATTTATACCTTTATCTTCTCGATCCGACGAAGACGAAGTCTCGTATTCCAATCTGTCCATAACCAGTCTGGCAATGACAATCGCATAAATACAATATCAGTATATAAATCAATTCAAGACTTGTTCTGATCAATACTCAAACCAATACATAATCTGATCCATATCTGAACAAGACACAATCTAATTCATATCAACGATATCACGATACCATCGAAATCATTACTGAATCTGATCAATCTAAATAAATACTGAATATGATCAATATCAATCTACTGATGTTTCGACAACATAACAATACAGTCGTGATACCCCGTCAATCTCAACATCACAGATATAATATCAGAATTCATAATCAGTATCAGTACAACTCATAATCTGAATAATAACACAATTCTGATATAGAATCTCAACTAAATCAACTCTGAAATTCATAACAATTTCATAAACAGTCTATTCTTTAATCTGACTTCGATTATATGATGTCTAACATGTCAAGAACATCATATATGAATTTCATTTAATTCTGACAACATCATAATTTCAGAACATGTCTGAACGTAACAAAACTTACGTCCAGTTGTAGCTTGCGTTGATTGGAACACAGTACTGAAGTCGGATTCAAAACCAGACGGACGGATTTTTCGTAAATCTCGATCAAAAGGAGAAGCTGCTTCTTCCGTTCCTTTCTTTCTTTTTCCTTATGAGGATTAACGTTTGTATGTTTATATATATATATACATACATATTTCGTGCATGCAAGGCAAGTGGCTCACTCCTTCATAAAACACGTCTCGCGCATATGCGCGACATCAACCGGCGCATATGCGCGAGACCTTAAGTCTCGGCGCGTGTCTTCCCGACTGCTGGCGCATATGCGCGACATCAACCGGCGCATATGCGCGAGACATTAAGTCTCGGCGCGTGTCTTCCCGACTGCTGGCGCATATGCGCGACACATTTCCGCGCATATGCGCCTAACTCTCTGGACTCGGCATTCTAGAATACATCTGCTCGCGCATATGCGCGTCATGTCTCGCGCATATGCGCGAGACTTACTGTCTCGGCAATCACCCCACATACCTGCCTCGCGCATATGTGCGCCCCTTCTCGCGCATATGCGCGAGGTGTTCTGTCCTCACGAAGGATCTTCCGCTTGTACAGGCTCGCGCATATGCGCGAGGTCCTCTGCCCATGTCACGCATATGCGCGCATATGTGCGAGGGCTACTGTTCTTCGCACATTTTCATGCATTATCTCGTCTTTCATGGTCCGATCCTTTCCGTCTATAATCATATCAATTATCCCCAAATCATTTCAGGTTAATAGGATAAAATTCTCGGGCCTTACAGATTTAAAAATAAATAAATATAGATAAATATAACACCAAATTTTAGCAAATAATTTTTGCAAATAACAATGAGATAAAAGATCTAGAGGTCCGATTTCACGCAACTATCCACCATGTGTAATTCTTATTAGCTTTGTTATAAAAGTCCTTTTTATTCATTAGCAAAAATTCTATTATTATCTACTCCCTCTTCCAAGTAATAAGTAGATATTTGTTATATAAAAATGAATTGTGACATTCCCACCAACAATTTACAATTAAATAACACAACAAGCACTAGATTCTCTATAGGCTTCGATAGCATTATAGGCCTTCCGAACTCTATAAATACCATTGATGTATTTGATCTTTTTCTTGTTTATAATTTCCTCTTCCGATTGATAAATTTTAAACCTATAAATCATTCAAAATATGGCCAATAAATAGAAAGCATTAAGATTAGAACAATACAAATGAACAATATGAAGAACTTAAATAACTTAATTTATAACTTCTAACACATGGTTTCTAGTTTTGTTTCATTATTCCTCTAGAATTAAAACTTAGTTGATAATAACACAATCAAAACAACAAAACATGGTTTTAAAATAAGACATAACAAATGAAAAAAACAAAGGAAAGAAGAACTTAGAACAAGAGTTGGAAGAGCTGATTCCGTTCCCGGAGTTGTACAAAAGATTTCTTCCAAACTTGAATAATTTGATCATCAATCTAGTAGTAGCCTCCTTCACTCTTTCCTTGGCTCCCCAATACCCTAGATAGTAGCAAAATGATATCTTCTTATAGTCCAGACAAGATAGAAGTCGTAGCACACAAAAGTCTCAAACTTCCACGCGCAGCACACAAAGTTACGGACTTTCCGGATTCTGCATTTCGAAGACCGCGGGTGCGGTGAAGAACAAACCGCGGGTGCGGTCCTCTTTCTGGTGTATGAGCGCAGGTGCGCTGCCTATTTCAGTGCGGGTGCACTAGCTCACCGCAGGTGCGGTACATGAGTAAGCGCGGGTGCGCTGCAGCTACTGTATTTTTTTTTTTATCTTTTTGCACTTTCCAATTCAACACTTTTAATACTTCACACTCTTATTCTATAATTCCAAACTATAACAACAAAAACAACAACAAATCAAATAAAATGCTCAAGAATCACATAATTCTAAGTTAAAAACAAGTAATAAAAATGAAATAAATTACACTTATCAAATTCCCCTAAACTTAGGATTTTGCTAGTCCCGAGCAAAATAAAAACACACAAACAAAGTTATAGTGGTCGGTTTTACCTCCCCAAGCTTCAAGTCCCTGTAAATAGAAAATGTCATAAGATTAATACTTGCTCCAAGATCACATAAAGCTTTATTAACATGATTACCACCAATAATGCAAGTAATAGTAAAACTCCCTGGATCTTTTAGTTTTTGTGGTAACTTCTTTTGGAGAATGACACTACACTCTTCGGTCGACTTTACTGTCTCGAAATCTTGCAGCTTACTCTTCTTTGACATCACATCTTTTATGAACTTTGCATAGTTTGGCATTTGCTCTAAAGCATCAGCAAATGGAATGTTGATGTGAATCTTCTTGAAAATTTCCAAAAATTTTGCAAATTGATCATCAATAATCTTCTTCCTAAATCTCTGTGGGTGTGGAAGAGTCGGCTTAAATACTGGAGGTTGTTCAACTTCAACTTCAGCTTTGGATCCCTTGGTTCCAACTTTTTCAACTGTCTTCTCGCTTTCCTCATTCTCTTTGGATTTTTTAACCTCAAGTTCTCTTCCACTTCTCAAAGTTACAGCTTTGCATTGCTCCTTTGGATTCACTTCAGTATTACTTGGGAATTGACCTCTATTTTGATCTCTCAATGCATTAGCCAACTGTCCAATCTGTGTCTCCAATGATTTCATTGTGGCACCCATATTTCCCATGTGAGTTTCCATGCCATCAAGACGAGATTCAGTCCTAGCCATCCTTTTACTAGATTCAGCAACAAATGTCCCAACTAGATCCTCAAGTGAAGGTTTTCCTTCCCCTTATGATGTATGGAACCCCGGTGGAGGATTCAACACATTCTTATTATTAGCATATGAAAAATTCTCATGATTTCTCAAACCAGGATGATAATTGTTAGGGGGAGGGTTACCTCGATATCCTCCGTAGCCACCAAAATTCCTATTGTTGATATAATGAGCCTCATCAGGAATATGTGGTTCTTCAGTAACAACCGATGCATTTTCAACCTCTGTTGTACTATCTTTATTCATAGCTGCAATTTGAGTTGTTAAAGCTGAAACTTGTGTAGACAGTGATGTAATAGGATCTATGGCATAAATCCCAGCTGGATTCTTTACTCCTGACCTCTCAGATGGCCACTGATAACTGTTAGTGGTCATCTGTTCAAGCAAATCATATGCTTGATTAGGTGATTTGGCAAATATCGTGCCACCAGCTGCTGCATCCACAGTGCCTCTTGTTTGTCCATTCAAACCATTGTAAAACAATTCAATCTGTACCCAATCTTCAAAACCATGGTTTGGACACCTCCTCAACAACTCCTTATACCGTTCCCATACCTCATATAATTGCTCAAAGTCAGTCTGCCTAAGAGTACTTATCTCAATTTTCAACTGTGCAGACTTCGCAGGTGAAAAATATTTAGCAAGGAACATGGTTGCTAACTCCTGCCATGTAGTGATACTCCCCAAAGGAAGCGATTGGAGCCATCCTCTTGCTTGGTCCCTAAGAGAAAAAGGAAACAAGCGCAATCGAATTATATCATCAGAAACACCATTTATCTTTACAGTGCCAGTGATTTCAAGGAATGTTCTGAGATATAGATGAGGATCTGCGGTAACTGCTCCTCCAAACTGATTCTGTTGAACCATGTTTATTAATGCAGGCTTGAGTTCAAAGTTGTTTGCATTAATAGTCCCTCGTGCTATTCCTGAATAATGAGTATTTAATACCGGCCTAAAATGATCTCTGATGGGTATTGCAGGGGGTGGATTTTCATTATTTCTGTTGTCAGCCATTGCTTGAATCTCTTCTCTTCTTGCCTTTCTTAATCTTATTGCGGTTCTTTCGATCTCAGGATCAAAGATAAGCAAGTCAAAATTTTGCGATCTTCGCTTGCACTGTCAAACAAGGATAAGAAACAAATCAATGTTTAATGTAATACAATAAAAACAACTCTAAATTAAAATCAAGACTAATTGGTAACAATACAAATATAAATTTAAAATAAACACTCCCCGGCAACGGCGCCAAAAACTTGTTGCGTGTTTTCTTGATTGCTCGCAAGCGCACGACGTCAAGTTATAGTAAAATATATTATTGAGTACAAGTGTCGATCCCACGAGGAGTGTGTATATAAATGTATATTAATGCTTGTGATTAAAATAGCCCTGACTTTATTTAGAAAAATCAATTTAAGGATTTGATTTTATGAATGACTAAATCGAAAATGGATTTTTAAAAAAATAAATATAGATAAATATAACACCAAATTTTAGCAAATAATTTTAGCAAATAAAAATGAGATAAAAGATCTAGAGGTCCGATTTCACGCAACTATCCACCATGTGTAATTCTTATTAGCTTTGTTATAAAAGTCCTTTTTATTCATTAGCAAAAATCCTATTATTATCTACTCCCTCTTCCAAGTAATAAGTAGATATTTGTTATCTAAAAATGAATTGTGACATTCCCATCAAAAATTTACAATTAAATAACACAACAAGCACTAGATTCTCTATAGGCTTCGATAGCATTATAGGCCTTCCGAACTCTATAAATACTATTGATGTATTTGATCTTTTTCTTGTTTATAATTTCCTCTTCCGAGTGATAAATTGTAAACCTATAAATCATTCAAAATATGACCAATAAATAGAAAGCATTAAGATTAGAACAATACAAATAAACAATATGAAGAACTTAAATAACTTAATTTATAACTTCTAACACATGGTTTCTAGTTTTGTTCCATCATTCCTCTAGAATTAAAACTTAGTTCATAATAACACAATCAAAACAACACAACATGGTTTTAAAATAAGACATAACAAATGAAAAAAACAAAAGAAAAAAGAACTTAGAACAAGAGTTGGAAGAGCTGATTCCGTTCCCGGAGTTGTACAAAAGATTTCTTCTAAACTTGATGAATTTGATCTTCAATCTAGTAGTAGCCTCCTTCACTCTTTCCTTGGCTCCCCAATACCCTAGATAGTAGCAAAATGATGTCTTTTTATAGTCCAGACAAGATAGAAGTCGTAGCACACAAAAGTCTCAAACTTCCACGCGCAGCACACAAAGTTACAGAATTTCCGGATTCTGCTTTTTGAAGACCGCGGGTGCGGTGAAGAACAGACCGCGGGTGCGGTCCTCTTTCTGGTGTATGAGCGCAGGTGCGCTGCCTATTTCAGTGCGGGTGCACTAGCTCACCGCGGGTGCGGTACATGAGTAAGCGCGGGTGCGCTGCAGCTACTGTATTTTTTTTTTATCTTTTTGCACTTTCCAATTCAACACTTTTAATACTTCACACACTTATTCTATACTTCTAAACTATAACAACAAAAACAACAACAAATCAAATAAACTGCTCAAGAATCACATAATTCTAAGTTAAAAACAAGTAATAAAAGTGAAATAAATTACACTTATCAATAATCAAGGACTTTATCTATGCTGATTGCATTGGTATACAGATAAAGTAAAACGAAACCATTAAAAAGCAAATTATACTAAAATAAATATTGTTTATTACACTTGAGTCAATAAATTTCTCAGCCAACAGTTGGCTTACAGGGCATCTACTCTAACAATCTCCCAATTGCCCTAGAGCCAACTACCCATAAACTTTAATCACATTGCTTCGCGATGCTTTTCAAACAATGGTCCTGGCCAGGGCTTTGTAAGTGGATCAGCAACATTATCTGCAGAGGGAACTCTTTCGACTGATATATCTCCTCTTCCCACAATCTCCCGAATGATGTGGAACTTCCTCAGTATATGTTTGGATCTTTGATGTGACCTTGGTTCCTTTGCTAGCGCAACGTCACCAGTGTTGTCGCTGTACACCAGGACTGGATCAACTCCATTAGGAATAAAGCCCAACTCTTGGACAAAATTTCTCATCCAAACTGCCTCTTTGGCTGCAGTAGATGCAGCAATGTATTCAGCTTCAGTAGTGGAATCTGCAACGGTGTCTTGCTTGGAACTTTTTCAAGAGACAGCCGCACCATTAAGCATGAATACAAAGTCAGAGGTCGATTTCAAATCATCTACGTCACATTGGAAGCTAGAATCAGTGTAGCCTTCCAATTTCAATTCTCCACCTCCATAAACCATGAACAAGTTCTTAGTCATTCTCAAGTTCTTAAGAATATCTTTCACAGCCTTCCAATGCATTGGACCAGGGTTCACCTGATATCTTCTTGTAACTCTCAGAGCGTAAGCAACATCAGGACGTGTCGATATCATATCATACATGATACTACCAACAGCTGACGCATATGGAATACGCGTCATCATCTATATCTCTTCATCAGTTTTGGGATACATAGCTTTAGATAGAGTAATACCATGACACATTGGTAAGTATCATCTCTTGGACTCTTCCATAGAGAATCATTTCAAAATGGTATCGATATAAGTGGCTTGGGTGAGTCCTAGCATCCTCTTTGATCTATCTCTATAGATTTGTATTCCCAATACATAGGATGCTTCACTCATGTCTTTCATGGAGAATTTACTTGTCAACCATACTTTAGTTGATTGTAATAATCATATATCATTCTTAATGAATATGATATCATCAACATAAAGTACTAGGAATGTCACTGCACTCCCACTAACTTTTTTGTACACGCATGATTTCTCGGGATTTTTAGCAAAACCAAACTCTTTGATAGTGTTATCAAATCTGAGGTTCCAACTCCTTGACGCCTGCTTGAGACCGTATATTGATCTCTGAAGTTTGCATACCTTATGCACACTTCCCATTTATGTGTATCCCTCAGGTTGAGACATATAAATTTCTTCTTTGATGTCTCTATTGAGGAATGCAGTCCTTACATCCATTTGTCATATCTCATAGTCATACCATGCTGCTATGGCCAGTAGTATTCTAATGGACTTCAACATAGCAAATGGTGAAAAAGTTTTCTCATAGTCAACTCCTTGCCTTTGAGTAAAACCTTTTGCAACCAGTCTTACTTTGAAGGTCAATACCTTCCAATCTGCCCCAAGCTTTCTTTTGTAGATCCATTTTCATCATATGGGAACGATTCCCTCATGTGGATCCACCAATGTCCAGACTTGGTTTCAATACATAGAGTCCATCTCAGACTGCGTGGCTTCAAGCCATTTGGATAAATCAGTATCAGATATTGCTTCTTTAAAGTTCATTGGATCACATCCAACAAAAGACTCATCATGGTCTTGTTCATGAAGAAGCGTATATCTAGAAGGTGGTCTAATAACCCTATCGGACCTTCTAGGAGGTTGTACTTCAACTACTGGTTGTTAGGGATTAGGTTCAACTACTATAGTTGAGGGAGTATCTTGAATTTCTTCAGGTTCTATCATCTTGCATTTTCTATCTTATAGAAATTTCTTTTCCAAAAAGGTGGCATTTCTTGAAACAAACACTTTTGCTTCATTGGGATGATGGAAATAATATCTAATAGAATTCTTTGGATATCCTACAAAGTAGCACAAAGTGGATCTACTATCCAATTTGTCTCCCACTGTATGCATCACGTAAGCAAGACATCCCCATATTCTCATGTAAGAATATTTGGGAGTTTTTCCCATCCATATCTCATATGGTGTTTTATCCATTGCTTTAGTATAGACATTATTCAACAACATTGCCGCAGTTTCAAGCGCAAAGCCCCAAAACTTTGTATGCAATTCAGTGAATCCCATCATAGATCGAACCATGTCCATCAAGGTTCGATTAAGACGTTCAGAAACACCATTCAATTGTGGTGTTGCTGGTGGAGTCCATTGTGAGAGAATCACATTCTCTTTTAGATAACCTAAAAATTAAGCACTCAAGTATTCTCCACCTCGATCATATCGAAGTGCCTTAATACTTCTTTCTAGTTGATTTTCTACTTCAGATCTGAATTTTTGAACTTTTCAAATTCTTCAGATTTGTGTTTTATCAAATAAACATACACATACCTCGAATGGTCATCAGTAAAGGTAATGAAGTAGGATTGCTCATATTTTGTGCTAACACTTAGAGTGTCACAAACGCCTGTGTGGATCATATCCAATAGACCATGCGCACGTTCCACGTTTCCATTGAATGGAGTCTTTGTCATTTTTCCTTTTAGACAGGATTTACAAGTAGGTAGAGAATTTATGTCTGACAAGTCAAACATGCCTTCTCCCACTAGTTTGTGCATCCTTCTTTAGGAAATGTGACATAGTCTAGCGTGCCATATTTGTGTGGGATTTGGATCATCTAACTTTCTTTTGTTTGTTGTTGAAATCATGTTTACTTGGACATTTATTTATCATTTCCAGAACATTTCTGGCGCATAATTTCTTATGTCCGGACTTCTTGCAGTGAAATAAATATGTTCTTACTTATCTGGCTTTGTAGGCCTTTTATGTGTCCTTCAGAGTTTGCCTCTTATTGGGTTTGTTTTTCCTGTGAGAGGCAGAACATTTCTTTCTCTTACCTTGTGAGCCATTTTTCGTCTGACGAGAGACCCATTAGAAAAACAACAATCTCCTATTTTATGGTGATCCCATAAGTTATAATCGTATTGACTAGCTCTTCAAGGCTATTATCTGTCTTATTCAAATTGAAGTTCACCATAACCCCGTCAAATGAGGAAGAAAAAGATAACAAATTGATGTTATCTAGTAATTTGTTAGAAATCACATATTCTAGGCTCACCATATTCTCAATAAGCTCAGTCATATGTACACTACGCTCATGGGCCAGAGCCCCATCTTGCGTGCGTGTAGTCATGAGCTCCTTGAATGTAATGTGCATCATTGTATGAGTTTCATGCACCATGCAACTCTTGCACGTGTATTCGAATGTCAACAGCATTCAACATTTCCTCAAACTTTCCCTACAGTTCATTTGACATAGAAGCGAGAATGTTACACTTTAGCTTGCACACTATGGTCCTACCATCTTGCATGCTTTGTCAGTTCAGCAAGACTGACAACAGTGTGTATGTCATTTTCTCCTAATTCAGAACAATTTTCCCAACCAGTCTTGAAAATTAGATTCGATTAGCTTGTTAATGATAAAAATGGATTACGTGACGAAATCAAAAATATACTGATACGGAAACAGAATAATGGTGGCTGATAATTTTAAAATAATTTTAAGATATAAAATATTGATTTTTATTTTATAAATTTCCTCCCACTATTTTGACATTTCCACCACCCTCTGGTGAAAAATGGAAATCGTATTTCCCTAATGGGAACGTAGAGTCCAATTAGCCAATTATAATCACGAACAATATCATTCAATTATAATTTCTAAAAGGTAGAATCCAATTGCATCCCTATGCAACCTCCGCGTGTTTTGCCTCACGTTTAATAAGCACCCAATAATATGACGCTGTTTATTTTCATGTGTCAAACCGACCCATCAATAATGAAATGTAGTAGACGGTCGCCATGAGTTTCCCCAATAATATGAACAGAAGTCATGGGAGTTCCACATAATTCGTATCATATGCCCGGTGGAAGCCACAGCTTTCCGGCGTCCAGGCTTCCCCAATAATATGAGACAGACACTGTCCGCGGGTAGCGATCAATATGCAACCACGGTTGATGGAAGGCAAGGAAAATTTAAACTCTTTTAATTTTTACTTTTTCAGTTTGATATAAATTTTGATATTGTAGAACCCGTAAATCAGTCTACGTATAAGCCATGCATAATTTTTGTATTTTAAATGATTTTATGAGTATTTAAATGCTTTTCTTTAAAGTTAATTATTTTACGTAGTAGTTTAATTTTTATCATTTCAGTTAATTCAGTGAGGTCGGACTGGAGTTGGAGTTTAGGGATAAAATTTAAGACTTAGAAAACATTTCCAGAATTTATTTTAGCTAGCAAGTAAGTTAATTTAAGTTAAAAGGAGGTTTGAGGATTTATTTAAGCAACTTGAGGTGAGTAGAAAATAAATTCATTTAAATTCCATAATTAAGGGGTTAGTTCACTAAATTATTTAAAAAGATAGGTAAGGCTTTTAAGGGTTATAAATTTACTAAATAATCAACATTTCCCCTACACTTAATTAATGAATTTCGGCCACCCTTAGTGTCTAGACTGTTCCTTTGCAAACTCACCCTTTGACCCATTCTTTGTTATGTTAGCATGCTAATTTTTTTTAATTATTAGTCAACCTTAATTAATTAATTAATGAGCATTATCCTAGTCTAGATTAGCAAGAGAATTCGGCCACTTCATTCTAGAACACCCCAACAAATATTTGGTTAGCAACCAAAATATAAAATTCAAAAAGAGTAGACTTGGTCTTGCATTTTCCCTATATTTTGCACACATCTCCCTCACTACCCTAACCACCATTTCTTCCCCTCCCCATCACCGAAATCTGAGAGATTTCAGAGCCTATATTGAGTTAAAAATCGTGAGGTGCTAGGGAAAAAACAAGAGAGAAAAATCAGTAGCAAACAAGGTAGCATAAGCGCTCCACCTCCTCCGCGCCGTATCGTCTCAATCTTTCGTTTTTCTTTCAAACGAAACCAGGCATGCTTATATTCTTCCTTGACTCTTCAATCAAGTCCTATTATCATCTATTTTCATTACATGATCATTTTTTCCATGGCAAAAACAGAAATCTATCAAAAAATTTTCAGAAAATAAAGATGCAGATTTCGGCTTTCATTGTGCTCCTCACGGGTTTCAATTGTTTTGATGGTTTCAGGTATTGGTTCGATTCAAGGCTCCTAAGGTGACATCTAGACATGTAATAGGATGCATTAAGACCATGTTGGTCCATTCAAACAAGCCCCATGCATGATAGAATTCGAATTTGACAGCAACTCTTCAATCTTAGCCATTTGTGTTTTCGAAAATCCAGCTTGCTGTCAAAAGGGAAAGGTTTCTGATCATGGCTGCCCCAAGGCCTATAGCCATGGTTAGATCACTCCCCTAGCATGTCTAAGACGTGACTAAGTCGACCTTTTGGTGGCTTGGTCCATGGTGAATCGGTTTTTAAATAAAACTCAAGAACAGCCCCTGCACCCTTCGGCCCTCTTCTTTTTACAGCTTGTGTTGTTTCGATTTTTAGGGAATGGTGTGGATCTTGGTTGTCCTATGGCCCTTAGCCACGGTTTACACCATGCCCCTAGATGTCTAGATTGTGCCATGGCCAATCAAATGGCCACTGGAACGACACGAGACAGCAAACGAAGCACAACACTACACACGCATGCAAGGTGTTCTCGGTTGGAACTTTCGGATTGTTGCTGGGGTGATGCGAATTGTTGCTGGCCTAGGGCCCTTAGCCATGTTTCAAATCCTTCCTTCGGATGTTGGTAAGAGGTTTTGGTCGGTGGTTCAAGCCCCAATGGCCATTAGCCTTGCAACCGACGCAAGAAACCAAAGCACAGCTGCTGTATTTTTGGACAGCAACTTGCTGTGATGGTTCAGTGGCTTGTTCGAGTTCTCGGTTGGCTTTTAGCCTATGGCCTTAGACTGGACAGTGCCTCATCAAGTTTGGAAGGTCATGTTTTTGGCCGTTTGTGATTCGGATCATTTTTGAGGTCGTACGAGAAGTTACGGTGCGATGTGCCAAATTGACTCTCGAAAAAGCGTTTCATGTTTTTGCCTCCATTCACCTAGATTTCGACCCTCCCCATTTTAGGAGCATTATCTCATCATTTTGGGCGTATTTTAATCATGACTACATGATGGTTCAGTGTTGGTTCGGGTTGGTTCGGAGTCATGATTAAATACGAAGTCGTTGGGCGTAATTGTCACATTTTCGAATGTTATTGCATAGTTTGGTCCCCTAAAGCTATTGCATATTTTTCATGGATTATGTAGGTTGCAGCGAGCCTGAGAGCGATCCAATCCATTCAGTAAAATTATTGCAGGATATTTAATTATGTTGATTAATTATATTACGTGCAAAAATATTCATTTTGAGATTTATGCGATATTGCTTGTGGTCACTTTACTATCATGATTAAACCAGGTCGCCAGTTACCGGTCCGGTCGCCAGTTACCGGTCAGTTCAGTTGTTTCACCCAGTATACTGTCGCAGTAGTCTGATCAGACGTATATTATTAAACCCGGTCGCCAGTTACCGGTCCGGTCGCCAGTTACCGGTCCGGTCGCCAGTTACCGGTCAGCTCAGTTCAGTTCAGTTCAGGGACCACTTGCGTAGACCATAATCTCACAAGAAAATTATTACATGCTATTTCAGTACAGGGCTCCAAGGAGCAAACATTTTCACTATGATTTTCATTTCAGTGATGCACGTATTATAATTAATCATGACACGATATTTTTACGATATTCTCATGACATGATATTCTCACTTGCATGCAAGCTTATTATTTATTTACTTGTTATTAGCGATATATGCATGTTGAGTCTTTAGACTCACTAGACTTGATTGTTGTAGGTACTGATGAGGTCGGGATCGAGGGCGGGGACCAGTGAGCCAGCTCGAGTCGGCAGTAGTAGGACCCGAGGACCTCAGTTCAGCATTTATTATTATTTGATTGCTCAAACTATCGTTGGATAAACTTTTTTCTGTTTTTTCGAAAATGTTAATTTCTTCCGCTACAACTTTGAACATCAAACTTTATTTATCAGTTCAGATATGAATGAGGCAATTTTAATTATTTAAAAGAAAATTTTTTAAATTTTCCGCAAATTTCCAAGTAAGAATTTTCAGGCCTCTACAGCTGATATCAGAGCAATGGTTCTGTATAGGGTTGTACTACTACTGATCTCGAGAAGCTCACGAAGTCACGTCTTCGGTCTGTAAGTTTTTCATTTACGCATTTCATTTAAAGCATGAATTATTTTCAACAGCATGATTTCATGAGATATTTTACGCCCAGATTTTTATTGCTCAGTATTTAAATTTAAATAAATGATGGAATTATGCATGTTAGTTACGTATGGATAATGTATGGAACAGTATGGCCCCTAGACGCATCCTTGAGCGTTCGAGAGTTGATGAGCCTCGCTAGGAGGACAGAGAGGAGCAGAGTCAGGAGAGGTACGGACCTCCACCCCCTCCACCTGACATGAATGTCCAGATGCTAGCTGGGATGACGCAGTTCTTCGCACAGTTTGCGGGGAACAATGCCGTGGCGACCAGGCCGACAGAGCCCGAGGCTGTATATGAGAGATTTATGAAGATGCGTCCGAAGGAGTTTTCAGGGACGTCGGACCCCATGATTGCCGAGGGCTGGATCAAGTCCCTTGAAGTTATCTTCGAGTTCATGGAGCTTGGGGATTCAGATCGAGTTCGTTGTGCCTCTTATTTGTTCGGAGGAGATGCCCGCTTATGGTGGGAAGGAGTTTCAGTAGCCCTTAACTTGGCTACACTGTCTTGGGTGCGCTTCACGGAGGTGTTTTACTCCAAATACTTTACGGATGAGGTGCGTTCGCGTTTGACCAGGGAGTTCATGACCCTGAGACAGGGAGATCTGACTGTTACGGAGTTCATCCGTAAGTTTGAGACGGCTGTCACTTTGTGCCCTTGATTGCGAACGATGCCAGTGACAAGCTGAGGCACTTTATGGATGGTCTGCGGCCGATCTTACGCCGCGATGTTAGGGTTGCGGGCCCTACTACCTTTGAGGTTGCTGTTTCTAGGGCTCTGGCTGCAGAGCAAGATTTGATTGATATAGAGAGGGATCGCTTGGGAAAGCGACCAGTACAGGTACCACACCGTCCTCCTCCTCTTCAGCAGCATCAGCATCAACATAAAAGGCCGCACACGGCCCGCCCAGAAATAGAGGAGGACCTCAGCAGCAGCAGCAGGGACATGCCGTCCCGAGGACTTTTGAGCACCCAGTCTGTCCCAAGTGCTCAAGCCGTCATCCTGGAGCATGCATGTATGGCTCAGGGAAATGTTACAAGTGTGGCAGCACAGACAACGTGCTGCAGCAGTGCCCCCGGAAGAATATGCCTACCCAAGGCAGAGTTTTTGCTCTCCATGCTGCGGAGACGAACCCCGATACCATGCTGATGACAGGTACCTTACAGCTTTAAGTTTATATTTGCATTCCAATGTTTTGGGAATCGGGATTAATATTTTGAACTTAGCATTGCGATAGGACTGCATGCTCTACTCAGTATTATTTTCGGGATTAAGATAGAAGAACTCTGACCTTTGCATGCCTATAAGCTTAGCTCTTGTGATTATTGGTTTCAACTTAGTGTTCCGAACTTTCAGGGAGAATTTTCATAGCTGGCTCAGCTACCAAAGCCCTGATAGATTCAGGGGCCACTCATTCATTTATTTCGGAGGTCTTTGCTAACTTCCTCAAGGTCAAGACCATTGGGCTAGATGTAGTCTATTCAGTAGTATTGCCTTCTGGTGAGGAGATGGCAGCTACCAATGTGATCAGAGACATAGATCTTGAGCTCCATGGAAACCTCGTTTATGTGGATCTGATCGTGTTGCCAATGCCAGAGTTTGACATCATCCTAGGGATGGATTGGCTATTGCGGAACAGAGTTTTGATTGACTTCCAGCGGAGATTTGTTCTAGTCGAACCGCCTGGAATGACCCAGTTCTTATTTGAGCCGGACAGGTACTTTCCTTTACCGCGCATTATTCCGTATGTTCAGGCTAGGAAGCTCATGCATAGAGGGTCTAGGGCGTTTCTAGCGACCTTTATATCTGTCCTCGAGGCGCCCAGTCAGTCAGCCGCAGATGTTCCGATTGTTAGAGACTTCTTAGACGTTTCCTTGAGAACGTCTCTGGTATTCCACCCGAGAGAGAGGTGGAGTTTTCTATTGAGCTTATGCCAGGTACGGTTCCGATTTCCAAAGCACCGTACCGACTAGCGTCGACGGAGATGGCAGAGCTTAAGAAGCAGATTCAGGAACTTCTTGACAAGGAGTTCATTCGCCCGAGTTTTTCACCTTTGTTTGTTAAGAAGAAGGATGGCTCTATGAGACTGTGTATTGACTATCGGGAGTTGAACAGGGTTACAATGAAGAACAAGTACCCACTTCCGCGGATTGAGGATCTGTTTGACCACTTGCAGGGAGCTTCGATCTTCTCTAAGATAGATCTGCGTTCAGGTTATCACCAGTTGATGGTGTGAGACGCCGATGTTTCGAAGACAGCTTTCAGGACTCGTTATGGCCACTACGAGTTCCTTGTGATGCCGTTCGGTTTGACGAATGCGCCAGCGATCTTCATTGATCTCATGAATCGCGTATTTCAGCCGTACCTCGATCAGCTTGTGATAGTGTTCATAGACGACATTCTCGTCTACTCCAAGAATCAGGAGGATCACAGCAGGCATCTGACCATAGTGTTGCAGACATTGCAAAAGCACAAATTATTCGCAAAGTTAAGTAAATGCGAATTCTGGTTAGAGAAGGTGGCGTTCTTAGGCCACATTGTTTCTAGCTGTGGCATTGAGGTAGACCCGGCGAAAGTTGCAGCAGTATGAGATTGGGTTGTGCCGCAGAATGTATCAGAGATCCGCAGTTTTCTTGGGCTAGCAAGATATTATCGGAAATTCATTAAGGGATTCTCCTCGATTGCAGTTCCACTCACAGCTCTGACAAAGAAGAATATGAAATTTTTTTGGAGCGAGGAGTGTCAGAAGAGCTTCGATACTTTGAAGCAAGCTCTTATCTCAGCACCAGTTTTTGCCATGCCGTCAGGGCCCGGTGAGTTTGTTCTGTAAACCGATGGTTCGAAGCTCGGTCTTGACGCCGTATTGATGCAGCATGGGAGGGTGATAGCTTATGCTTCTAGACAGCTGAAAACTCATGAGAAGAACTACCCTACCCAAGATTTAGAGTTGGCCGCCGTAGTTTTTGCCTTGAAGATTTGGAGGCACTATCTGTATGGAGAGAAATTTCAGATCTTTACCGACCACAAGAGCCTCAAGTATTTCTTTACGCAGAAGGAGCTGAATATGCGTCAGAGGCGTTGGTTGGAGCTTGTGAAGGACTATGATTGTGACATTAGCTACCACCCGGGTAAAGCTAATGTAGTTGCAGATGCACTGAGCAGAAAGGTCGCAGTGATGGCCCATTTGACAGTTTCGAGACATCTTCAGTTTGAGATGCAGAGATTTGATCTTAAGACTTATCCTCGAGGTAGAGTTCCTTGTCTATCTACCTTGACCATTCTGTCTTTCCTTATGCACTTTATTCGCAGTGGTCAGTCATCAGATGAGCAGTTAGCAAAGTGGAAGCAGAGGGATGAGGCCAAGGGCAGTGTCTTGTATTCAGTCAGAGATGGTATTGTGAGATACCGAGACAGGATATGGGTTCCTAGCAGTGGTTCTATCCGAGCAGACATTTTATCAGAGGCCCATATGTCGCCGTACTCTATTCATCCAGGGAGTACAAAGATGTACAAAGATCTGCAGCTTTTGTATTGGCGGCCTTGTATGAAGAAGGACATCAGACGGTTTGTATCCGAGTGTCTAACTTGTCAGTTAGTGAAGGCAGAACATCAGAGACCAGCAGGTTTGCTCAAGCCTCTTCCTATTCCCGAGTGGAAGTGGGAGAATGTTACCATGGACTTTACTACTAGAGACCATATGCTCGCCAGAAGGTACTGTAACTCTGAATCCTAACTCCACATCTACTGGTAAGATTCCAAAGTTCTTCACGGATGATTCAGATATGAAAGAATGTGTAGCTCCGGAGTCTAATAGAGCGTAAGTAGCTATTCTCGCTAGTAATATTTTTCCTGGTAAAATTTGAATTATTCTTGATTACGGTTCTATAGTTTTAGAAAATTTTCCTTCATCTAGGTCCTTCAAGTTTTCCATATTAGCACATTAACCCCTTAAGTTTTGAAAATTGCTTGATTAGTTCCTTAAGTTTTCGAAAATTATCAAAGGCCCCTAAAAGATTCAAAAATTTCAATTTAGTCCTAGAATTTTTTGAATTTGCAAATTAACCCCTAGAACTTTCGAATTTTCTACATTGTCCTCATCATTTTCGAAAATTAAATTCAGCCCCTATAACTTTCAATCTTTTTCGATTTAATCCAATTAGTTGGTATTTGCAAGAATTTCATTCCTTAAATTCTAAAGTTTGTAACATGCAATTCTAATTCATTAAATTACATGCATCTCAATTTAA
Source organism: Primulina tabacum (assembly GCF_025594145.1). Lineage (NCBI taxonomy): Eukaryota > Viridiplantae > Streptophyta > Magnoliopsida > Lamiales > Gesneriaceae > Primulina > Primulina tabacum. The sequence goes on along the minus strand of NC_134561.1, from coordinate 26,914,648 downwards.
TTCTAGCATCCATGCTTTTATCTCATGCAATATAGTAATATAAAAAGCTTAAATAATCGGATTACCTGTAATAAGCGTAGTGTCTGGCTCCGCTTGCTCAGCATGCATCACATATTCCCTTCCAGTTGTGAGTTGCTTGAGCTTCGGGCAAACCCAAGCCTTGTGTCTCATCTGTCTACACTTGAAACACTTGTAGGTGCCCCACATGCACTTGCCAAAATGGTAACGATTTCACTCCTTGCACTGTGGCTTCTCTGCTGTCTTCGGGACATTTCTTTAGATGGTTGTTCTTGTGGCTTCGGCTGTCCTGATTGCTTAGGTGGTCCCGTGAATGGTTTTTTACTCTGCTGACTCGATTGTTGATTAGCTTGCTAGGCATGATTCCTTTTTCGCTACATATCCCAATCAATATCCTTGAGTGATTGCTTGGGTCTGAAAGCTTTGGCAACGGCAGTAGTATAATCAGCAGGATCAATGAACATCACATCGCGACGGATCGTGGGCCTCAATACATCAAGGAAGTGTCATTATTTCTCAGCCGCATCATTTGCAATCAAAGGCACAAAATGACAGCCCATATCAAACTTCTGAACAAACTCAGCCATAGATAAATCCCCTGACGGAGACTCATAAACTCTCTTTTAAGTCTAGAACGAACGTCATATGTGAATTATTTGTCGTAAAACAACCTCTTGAAGTCCTCCCAATTCAATGTCGCTAGATTCACTTCTCGCTCCTCTCCATCCTACCATAAGGAAGCGTCGCCCTTCAGTGGATAGATGGTACAACAAACTCGATCAGCGTCCGCCATATCCATATAACGAAAAATAACCTTTAATGATCGAATCCATCCCACAGCAAAGAATTGATCAGTAGTGCCACGAAAATCCTCAGGGTTCATCTTCCTAAATTGCTCATAGATAGCTTTCGATCGTCCCCTCGGACCATTTCCCACGTGCTGCTCTAGTAAACGAGCCATACCCACTAGTACACGAGAACTATCATCCTGATTAGGTGGAGGCTGTGGAATCTCCTCCTCCTGTCTATCCCCATTATTCCTACGTAGAACTCGTCTAGGAGGCATCTCTGTACAATTCGTCCCAACCACATGAACAACATGCACTTAACATTTAAAATAACATTCATCTATCATGTATTTCATGCATCACGAAAGCATTAAAGAATTTTAGCATATAAAATATAAAACACTAAAAACTCACATACTTGAGGCGTGACTTCTTGATATTCTCAGAGTGAAAGTACACAACTCTTTAGGGATCCTTCGCTCTAATACCAACTGAAACAGCCCATTCACTTTTTAACTTTGAAATTCTACTAAATTTTTTTCGATTAATTCGAAAATCACCATTTATAAATAACTTAACATTTCCATAAATCAAAATAATTTAAAAATTTAAATCTCAAGTGCATAAAATCCCTAAAATCGTCAATTACAAAAATTCAACTTCTACTTTAACACGATCAAAATTATCTTCAAAATAAAGCATAAAATCTCTAATAAAATCCTTAACAAAATCTTTTAAACTTTTCCTATCAATCTAGTGTGGAAATAAATGTCCCTCTGGAATGTACCGCATACTCGATCAACTCAAGCGTCAGCGCCTTCTTCAATATCATCATCCCCTGCAGCATTCAAACCTAGTGAGTCTAATGACTCAGCACGTACTAAACATGAGTACCAAATAATACATATACAAGCACATGCATTAAAATCATACATTTATTTAAAATAATTTTAAGCATAAATAAATCATATATCGTAAAATCATAAAATCGTAAAGCTTTGCATCATTTATCTATTTGGGTTAAGTTTGATCTTTGAAAGTGACCAACATTTTATCTTTTGGTCGACTGATCAGTCTTAGCTCACCATAGCGCATGGAGACGGGCACCAAGCACCGCCATGGAAATACGATCGTTAGGCTCCCTCTAGGGCCTTGTCCATCACGACATTCCCATAAAATTGTACGTTACCATTCCTTCTTAAAACGGATTCCCCAGTAATCCTCTATCATTTTGTCACAGTAAATTCACATCCTTCAAAATATTTTCCTTTTTTAAATCATAAAATATCATGGTTTTCAAAAAATAACATTTTAACAGTAAAAATTGCACACATATACCATAAATCATAAAACATTATATTTTCATCAAAATCATCATTTATATCATTTATCATGTGTTATGATATTTCGGGACGCTGTTAAGCCTTTTCGTACTGCCCAGATGTAAAATGACAGTTTTGCCCCTAGACGTAAAAATTTCTTGATTTTGACTTTTCTTACTTATATTTACGCTAGACCCTCCCAAATAATTATTTAAACTTAAATTAAATTTTTAAGACTTTTATTTGATGTAAATTTGGGGATTTCGATTCAATTCTTTAATTACTAATTCGGAAGTGTTTTATTCCAGGATTAATTTAAACCTTAATATTTTTTTTCGAATTTTAAACATAGACTTTTTATACATAAAATACTCTCGTGGACCATGAACCGACCCCCGTGGACCATGGTTTGAACCCCTTTCTTTTTCCTAGCCTCGACCAAACTCTATCCTAACATACTGAGCCACGACTCGATTTTGTCGAGCCACCACCGGACCATCCCATCCCATGAGCCTCCTGGACCCTCACTGACCTAGCCTAACCCAGCTAACCAGCCCCTAGCCCATTCACTGCACATGGCGCACATGAACAAGAGCCGCGCGAGTCCCCCTTATGTTTGCTCGAACCACCATCGAGCCACCCTGTGCTAGCCCCTGAACCAACCCTTGACCATCCTCCCTAGACCCTAATGGACCATCCTAGACCGAGCCTTGACCCTCACACAGCACCTGATCACGATTCACGATGCATGCGCATGGGAAGAGTCCATGCGATCATGGAATCTTCCGTTCCTGATAGACCATGGTCCTAGCCATTCCAGGACCCTACCAGACCCCTAACCATGACCCTCACTGAGCCCCAACCAGCCGTGGCCGAGCCGCAAGCAGCCCAGCCCTAGCCGAGCCCTCTTCCTCATCGGGTAGCCTAGGAAAACCCTAAGTCTCTTCTCCATGGCCAAGCTCGAGTTCCAGCGTGTATTTCATCCCCTAACGACTCTTTTCTCGTCCTTAAAACACCTCCTAATGGCAGTGTATCTTTAGGAATAATAGCGTTAAAGAAACAAGCTTAAAAACGTCAAATATTTTGAAAATAATCATCGTATCGTTAAACCATCGAACATAAATATTTTTCATGCAAAAATAATTAAATCATAAATAATATGATTTGATTGTTGCTTAAAAGGGTTTGAAAAACGTGTCTTTGCGTTTAAAACGCTCGAATACACGATCGTTGACGAGGGGCACGAAAAGGGACGAATGGACGACGAAGAACCCTAGATTTTCCTCCTTGAGTTTTTCAAAAATTTAGTGTGTGTTGTGTATGCTGTTGTCGGCTAGTTTAAATGTAATGCCCAAGATTTTATATCGTGTTAAATTACTATTATTAATTTTTAATCGAGACGATTATGAAAGGGCTAATCGAGACACGAATTAAAAGTTTGTATGTGAAGTTGTTGGTGCGAGAGCCGAAGGTCTCGCGCATATGTGCGAAGAGTAGGCGCGCATATGCGCGAGTAGGGCAGAAGCCCATGGTGCGGAACAGAACACTAGGCGCACATGCGCGACTGTATGCGCGCACATGCGCGAGAGGTCCAGAGAGGTTGGCGCACATGCGCGACTTGGATTCGCGCACATGCGCGAGGGTACCCGAGAGTTGTGAAAAATTCCTCGCGCATATGCGCGGAAAAGGTGAGTGCATATGCGCGAGCCACCGTGTAGACACGCGCCGAGACATTATGTCTCGCGCATATGCACCGAGATAGGTCGCGCATATGCGCGAGACGTGCATCACAAAGACATGAGCCACGTTTTGGGAAAACATGCACGGTATATATATATATATGTATATATATATATATACATATGGAAGAAAATCGAGGAATCGGAGCAAAAATCGAAACTTAAGGGAAAAAGTCGATTCTTGATTTTAGAATTCGATTCGTGAGAAATCCGTTCGTTAGATTTTAAATCCGACTTCGGTACTGTGTTCATATCAATGCAGGCTACTACAGGACGTAAGTTTTATTAAGTTTTGACATGTTTTGAAATTATGATGTTGTTGGAATTGAATACACGTCATATATGTTGTTCTTGACATGTTAGACAGCGTAGAATCGAAGTCAGATTAAGAAACGGATATCATATAGAATTGTTATGAATTTCAGAGTTAATTGGGTTGAGATATGATATCAGATGTGTATCATTATGGCCCATGAGTTGCAAGAATTGATATGTATCGATTGGTACTGCTGGATATAGTGAGATTGTACAGTTATGCTGTTGAAACGGAGTTTGATTCAGTTCTAATTATATCTAGTATTGATTGAGGAAGGTGTTGATATTTTATTCCTCGTTATTGTCATTGCCAGATTGAACATTGACAGACTTTGAGTCGAGACTTCGATTGTATCAGAGCGACAGCAAGAAAGGTATAAATAAATGTTGATTCGGGATTGCACAACTCGAGTTAGGTTTGACTTGAGTTTCCCAAAATCACATACTTTATTTTATTGCATTGATATTTGCAGATTATCAGATTGATATGTGTAGTCTATTGAATTATAGCAGAGCTAGAGTTTGAGTCTAGGGCAGATCAGCCTAGCTAGGGCAGAACCGCCGTGTCTTTGTCAGAACCGCGAAGACTCTAGACTTACGATGTATCGATGAGCTTAGATGTAGATCGACGTCTATTGTAGACATTCGATACAGCATACCAAAGTCTAAATTAGATCGGGATCCCTAGGTTAGAAATAAGTTGAGATAAGATAATAAGTCATTGATTAAATACAGATTCGTATTGGTTCATGTAGTCAGATTTGATACATGTTTTAATGATTGTTTATGCTTCTATATATGTTTTATATGATTGCATTGATACATTGTTTATACTGGGATATTTATATCTCACCGGAGTTATCCGGCTGTTGTCTTGTCTGTATGTGTGCATGGCAACAGGTGGGACAGGTTCAGGGTCACAGAGGTGAAGAAAGATCGAGTTAGAGTGGAGACTACGGACTTGGACTAGAGTTAGGGTTTAAACACTTGTTATATAGTTGTTAAACCTTAGTTGAGACTGATTGTATATAGTGCAAGATTTGTACTTTTAATACTGACGTGTATGTTAAGATGTATGCCATTACGTTCCGCATTTTAAAAAAAAAAAATTAGACCCTGTTTATTATAATTAATTAAATTAGTCCCAATGACGATTAATAAGATGATTAGCGTCTGGGTCCCCCAAACAGGTGGTATCAGAGCCATAGATCGTTTAGACTAAGATAGAAGAGGCTAGTGAGCGGGGTTGATTGAGGTTTTCTTTCCTGCTTTTGAATGCTAGCATGTCTTACTGCTTTAATACATGTTACTTCTTTATCTGATCTGATATAGTAATATGTTTTATTGAGATTGGATCAGCACCGATTCTAGATCAGCAGTAAGATGATCAGAGGAGGATTGAAACAGAATTGTGGTATTTGTTACTAATCTATTTGATTATCAGATATGCCTCCGAGACGAGTACCAGAACAGGGAAGTACATCAAATCCTCCAATGGATGTAACACCGACTCCAATGGAAACGTTACTGAAACGATTTCAGTCATTTCATCCGCCAACTTTGAAAGGAACAGAGAACGCTGTGGAATGCGAGAGTTGGCTTGATGATATTGAAATGCTTTTTGACTCATTGGAGTATACAGATGAGAGGCGAGTTCGATTAATTGGACACTAGTTACACGATGTTGCAAAGAACTGGTGGATTACGATAAAGAGGGCTTTGGAGCATAGAGGTACGACTATCACCTGGAATGTTTTTAGAACTGAATTTTATCAACGATTCTTTCCAGTGTCGTACCGGAAGGACAAAGGGGCGGAGTTTGCCAATCTAAGGCAGGGACAGATGAACATAGAAGAATACGTGTCCAAATTCTCCACCTTGTTGAAATTTGCTCCACATGTGGCTGAAAGCGAGGAAGCTACTGCTGACCAGTTCATCAATGGCTTGAACCCCGATATTTTCACATTGGTGAACACAGGGCGACCGAATAACTTTACTGACGCCCTGAACAGAGCTAAGGGAGCAGAAGCCGGTCTGATGAGACAGAAAGGGGCTTCATTTGTGCCTCCAGCACCGAGACCACAGCAACCACCTCCAAGATTCAAGGGTGGCAGCAGCAGTGGAGGGAAGAAAGAATTTTTGAAAGCCAGGGGAAAGCAATTCAAGAAATCTGGCAGCAGTTCTTCCAGCTCCGGTGGTTCCAGACAAAGCCAGAGTTACACTGGAGTTTATTGCAAGACTTGCGAAGGAAGACATGCAACTGAGCAATGCCAGGGAGTGACTGGTAGTTGCAACATCTGTAAACAGCCGGGACACTTTGCTAAAATGTGTCCACAGAGAGGTTCCCAAAGATCTCAGGGAGCCGAGTCATCGGGATCAGCAGCACAGACTGAGAGACGATCAGCTGCTGTTCATACATTCCAGCCAGCACCAGCTCAGTCACATCAGAGGCCAGGAGGTAGCCAGACTGTTAGCCGGCCTCCTAGACAACAGGCCAGAGTGTTCGCTTTGACAGAAGAGCAGGCTCGGAAAGCACCAGATGATGTTGTGGCAGGTAACTGTTTTTTATGTGGTTACCCTGCTTATGTATTGATTGATACTTGTGCTTCACATACATTTATTTCTGAACGATTTGCATTGAGTCATGCATTGCCTGTAGAGTCTTTAGCTACTGTAGTGTCTGTCTCTTCTCCTTTGGGGAAAGGTTTGATATCAGTAAATTCGGTTAAACATTGTGTACTACGCTATGACGGGCATGAGATTGAATTAGAGTGTATTGTACTGGGGTTGTCTGATTTTAACTGTATTATCGGTATTGATATGCTGACCAAGTACAGAGCGACTGTGGATTGTTTCCACAAGATAGTGAGATTCAGACCAGACATGGCTGAAGAGTGGAAATTTTACGGTAAGGGTTCTAGATCGAGAATTCCTTTAATATCCGTATTATCTATGACTCGATTGTTACAGAAAGGAGCAGAAGGATTCCTTGTATATTCAGTAGATCTATTGAAGTCAAGTCCAGCATTGGCAGACTTGCCAGTGGTACGTGAATTTGCTGACGTTTTCCCAGACGAGATCCCGGGATTACCTCCAGTTAGAGAAATAGACTTCAGCATTGAATTGATGCCAGGTACAGTACCGATTTCTAGAGCTCCATACAGAATGGCACCAATTGAATTAAAAAAATTGAAAGATCAGCTGGAAGACTTACTGGCCAAGGGGTACATCAGACCGAGTGTTTCTCCTTGGGGTGCTCCAGTATTGTTTGTAAGAAAGAAAGACGGTTCGATGAGACTCTACATCGACTATCGGCAACTGAACAAGGCAACGATAAAGAATAAATATCCTTTGCCTCGTATTGATTATTTGTTTGATCAGTTGCAGGGTTCTTCTATATATTCCCCAGATCGATTTGAGATCTGGATATCATCAGCAGAGAGTCAGAGATTCTGATATCTCAAAGACAGCATTCAGAACCAGGTATGGACGCTATGAATTTATTGTCATGCCGTTTGGTCTGACGAATGCTCCAGCTGTATTTATGGGATTGATGAACCGTATATTCCAGAAATATCTCGATGATTTTGTGATTATTTTCTTCGATGATATTTTGATTTATTCAAAGAATATGAGTGAGCATGATGAGCATCTAAGAACTGTGTTGCGAATTTTAAGGGCTGAGAAATTATATGTTAAACTGTCGAAATGCGAGTTTTGGTTAAGACAGGTAATATTTCTGGGCCATATTATATCCGAAAATGGGATATCTGTGGATCCCAGTAAGGTTGAAGCCGTGATTTCTTGGCCAAGACCGACATATGTGCCCGAAATTCGCAGTTTCATAGGTTTAGCGGGATATTACCGTCGTTTTATTAAAGATTTCTCAAGTATTGCTAAACCAATTACTCAGCTGACTCAGAAGAATGCTCCATTTGTTTGGTCTGAAGAATGCGAGACCAGTTTTCTGGAGTTGAAGAAGAGATTAACCAGTGCTCCGGTGTTGACTATCCCATCTGGTACTGGTGGTTTTGTGGTTTATTGCGACGCTTCTCACAGAGGGTTGGGATGTATTCTGATGCAGCGAGGGCATGTTATTGTTTATGCCTCAAGACAACTTAAACCACATGAGACCCGTTATCCAATCCATGACCTTGAATTGGTAGCCATTGTCTTTGCATTAAAGATATGGCGACACTATCTTTACGGGGAAAAGTTTGAGATATATTCTTATCATAAGAGTTTGAAATATCTGTTTTAACAGTCTGAGTTGAATATGAGGCAACGAAGATGGCCTGATCTGCTTAAAGACTTTGATTGTGAAATCAAATACTATCCAGGAAAGTCTAATGCAGCAGCTGATTCACTAAGTCGAAAGGTATGTTCTTTATCCTTGTCGACAATCGGTGTTTCAAATTTGATAGAAGACTGCTGTTTGTCTGGATTAGCATTTGAAACATATTATAGACCGTTGAGACTCTATACGGTACAAGTGGAACCCGAGCTGATCTTAAGGATTAAGGCCGCTCAGAAAGTTGATCAGAATGTACAGAAATCAGTATCGATGGTCAGAAAAGGACATCGATCGGAGTATCAAGTACGTGATAACGTCTTGTATGTGAATAATCGTCTGGTTGTGCCGAATGTTTCAGATTTGAGACGACATATATTGTCAGAGGCGCACAAAAGTCGATTTAGTATTCATCCTGGCGGTAGAAAGATGTACAACAATTTGAAAAAAAAGTTCTGGTGGAAACAAATGAAGACTGATATTGCCGAATTTGTTTCCAAATGTCTGAATTGCCAGCAGGTGAAAGCTGAAAGAAAGAAACCAGGAGGATTATTACAAAGTTTGTCCATTCCTGAATGGAAATGGGATTACATTTCCATGGATTTTGTGACACAATTGCCGCGTTCCTCCAAAGGTTGTGATGCGATTTGGGTCGTGATTGATAGACTAACCAAATCCGCATGTTTTATTCCGTACAAGATGACGTACATATTTGACCAGATGGCAGAGATCTATGTCAGAGAAGTGGTCAGATTGCACGGAGTGCCGAAGTCAATTGTATCAGATTGTGATCCTCGATTTACTTCGCACTTCTGGCAGAGTTTGCAGCAGGCTCTCGGTACGAAGTTACATCTGAGTACTGCATATCATCCACAGACCGACGGACAGTCAGAGCGGACTATCCAGACACTGGAGGATATGCTGAGAGCAGTAGTGCTTGATTTTAGCACTAATTGGCAAGATGCATTGCCACTTTGTGAGTTTTCGTACAACAACAGCTATCAGACAAGTATTGAGATGGCACCATTCGAAGCGTTGTACGGAAAGAAGTGTCGATCCCCTCTCTATTGGGATGATATCTCTGAAGTGCTTGAGATTGGACCTGACATGATCAGAGATATGACAGAAAAAGTGAAGCTAATTCGAAAGAAAATGAAGGCAGCGCAAGACAGACAGGCCAAATATGCCAATGTTCGACGTAGACCGTTGGTAATTGAGGCAGAAGACCGAGTATTTTTAAAAATTTCACCTTTCAGAGGAGTTGTCAGATTTGGCAAGAAAGGAAAACTATCTCCACGATACATTGGGCCTTATGAGATTCTCGAGAATATAGGAGATCGTGCCTATCGACTCGCTTTACCGCCTTCATTATCTGGGATACATGATGTCTTTCATGTATCATTATTAAGGAAATACCTTCCTGATGCTTCACATGCTATTCAGCCAGACGAGGCCGAACTGGATGAGACGTTGAGCTATGTTGAAAAACCAATTCAGATTATTGATCGTAAAGAAAAACAGCTCAGAACGAAGACCATTCCACTTGTGAAAGTGCAATGGACTCGTCATGGCACTGAAGAAGCCACTTGGGAAAATGAATCAAATATGAGACAAGAGTTCCCAAAGTTATTTCGATAATGTAAATTTTCTTATACAGTTTTGTATATATACTCCTTATTGATACGATTGAATGCCTGTGATTTCGAGGACGAAATCGTATCTTAGGGGGGGAGAAATGTAATGCCCAAGATTTTATATCGTGTTAAATTACGATTATTAATTTTTAATCGAGACGATTATGAAAAGGCTAATCGAGACACGAATTAAAAATTTGTATGTGAAGTTGTTGGTGCAAGAGCCGAAGGTCTCGCGCATATGCGCGAAGAGTAGGCGCGCATATGCGCGAGTAGGGCAGAAGCCCATGGTGCGGAACAGAACACTAGGCGCACATGCGCGAGAGGTCCAGAGAGGTTGGCGCACATGCGCGACTTGGATTCGCGCACATGCGCGAGGGTACCCGAGAGTTGTGAAGAATTCCTCGAGCATATGCGCGGAAGAGGTGCGAGCATATGCGCGAGCCACCGTGTAGACACGCGCCGAGACATTATGTCTCGCGCATATGCGCCGAGATAGGTCGCGCATATGCGCGAGACGTGCAGCACAAAGACATGAGCCACGTTTTAGGAAAACATGCACAGTATATATATATATATACATATGAAAGAAAATCGAGGAATCAGAACAAAAATCGAAACTTAAGGGAAAAAGTCGATTCTTGATTTTATAATTCGATTCGTGAGAAATCCGTCCGTTAGATTTTAAATCCGACTTCGGTACTGTGTTCATATCAATGCAGGCTACTACAGGACGTAAGTTTTATTACGTTTTGACATGTTTGAAATTATGATGTTGTTGGAATTAAAAACACGTCATATATGTTGTTCTTGACATGTTAGACGGCGTAGAATCGAAGTCAGATTAAGAAACGGATATCATATAGAATTGTTATGAATTTCAGAGTTAATTGGGTTGAGATATGATATCAGATGTGTATCATTATGGCCCATGAGTTGCAAGAATTGATATGTATCGATTGGTACTGCTGGGTATAGTGAGATTGTACAGTTATGCTGTTAAAACGGAGTTTGATTCAGTTCAAATTATATCTAGTATTGATTGAGGAAGGTATTGATATTGTATTCCTCGTTATTGTCATTGCCAGATTGAACATTGACAGACTTTGAGTCGAGACTTCGATTGTATCAGAGCGACAGCAAGAAAGGTATAAATAAATGTTGATTCGGGATTGCACAACTCGAGTTAGGTTTGACTTGAGTTTCCCAAAATCACATACTTTATTTTATTGCATTGATATTTGCAGATTATCAGATTGATATGTTTAGTCTATTGAATTATAGCTGAGCCAGAGTTTGAGTCTAGGGCAGATCAGCCTAGCCAGGGCAGAACCGCCGAGTCTTTGTCACAACCGCGAAGACTCTAGACTTACGGTGTATCGATGAGCTTAGATGTAGATCGACGTCTATTGTAGACATTCGATACAGCATACCAAAGTCTAAATTAGATCGGGATCCCTAGGTTTGAAATAAGTTGAGATAAGATAATAAGTCATTGACTTAAATACAGATTCGTATTGGTTCATGTAGTCAGATTGGAAACATGTTTTAATTATTGTTTATGCTTCTATATATGTTTTATATGATTGCATTGATACATTGTTTATACTGGGATATTTATATCTCACCGGAGTTATCCGGCTGTTGTCTTGTTTGTATATGTGCATGGCAACAGGTGGGACAGGTTCAGGGTCACAGAGGTGAAGAAAGTTCGAGTTAGAGTGGAGACTACGGACTCGGACTAGAGTTAGGGTTTAAACACTTGTTATATAGTTGTTAAACCATAGTTGAGACTGATTGTATATAGTGCAAGATTTGTACTTTTAATACTGACGTGTATGTTAAGATGTATGCCATTACGTTCCACATTTAAAAAAAAAATTTAGACCATGTTTATTATAATTAATTAAATTAGTCTCAATGACGATTAATAAGATGATTAGCGTCCGGGTCCCCACATTAACTTTCAAAAGACCTAGGTTTGTAATTTTTATATATTTAATTAGCTTGATAATGGGCTTATATTTTGGGTCTTCATGTATAAGAGCAATTGGACCTACTCAAATTAGTCAAAAAGTGCCCAATAACACTTATTTAGTTGAAAAATAAAAGTTTGTAAAATTAGTTTTCAAAAATAATTCATTTGATATTTTGAAAGTCCATTTTAGCCCAAAAACGGCTTCCTGGGTAAAATCGAGTTCGTCTCGTAAAATAATTTAAACTTTATCATTTTTAGAAAAATCTAATCATTTTTAATCATATTAATAAGTTTTGAAAAATATTTAATGAAAAATAGTTGTTTTTTCTTGGTCGTCCCCGATCTCCTTTCCCCAGCATATTATCGAATATTCGGGTAAAATCCTTCAATTTCATGAAATCATGCCATATAATCATTTAATCATATAATATGCATCAAGTAAGCATTTAAAATCAATTAAATAAAACAATTATGTAATTTAATTCATTTGCATGCATGTTGTTTACGTAGGTTGGTTTTGGACGTTACAAATAATAAACTTGAATATGTGTTGAAAGCTCACTTAAGCTTGTCGAAACATGTCGGAGATCACCCAAAAAGTCATCGGAGCTCGTCGAAAACTGGTTATTGATGATCATTTACGCTTGCCGGGGAGACATGCCAAATTAGGCTTTGTATTTTTACACTGCTCATATCTTGATGTTGGAAACTTAATTTCAGTTGTTTAACAAACAAAATGATTAATTTATTGGACTAACTGATCAAGTAGCTTGAAGTAACTGAACTACATAAATCAACTGACAGTTGCCTAACTGAAGAATAATGCGCAGTTTATCGAAAGCAACTGAAACCAGCTGAATTGAACTTACGAAGACAACTAACTGATCAGTTGGAAACTGATCAGTTGATAGATTCAGTTGTGAGATTATCAGCTGATCATTCAGCTGTACACGTCATCAGTTGTTGAAAAGGACATTCAACAGACAACAGTACAAAGCAGACTGCAACTCGTAGTGGAACGCCGCATTTAATAGCTTACAGTGTACGAATGTCAGAGGATTATTGACATGGCAATCAACGGATATAATGATTCAAATTATATTTAATTTTACCGTTGAAGAGAAGCCTATAAATAGGTCAGAAGAGCAGTTAAGCAAACAATTGATCTATCTATTCTCTCAAGCTTGTTGTTACCCTGCTGAATTTACCGTTTTTACTCAAGAATCAAAAAAGTCACACTTATCTGATTTATTTTTAGCATTTGAGGCTAGCTTTCGAGCTTACAAGCACAAACCGTTTTATTCTTTATTTGATCTTAACTAGATCAGTTGTGCTAAGTTCAGTCGAAGAACTATGAGATATTTAGTAAATTAAGAGTTTCAGTTTTGGCAGTGTTAAGTCCAAACTGAAGTGGTTCTGTACAAGTTTTGTATCGATCAAAGTATTTTAGTGCATATCCTATCCTTGTAATAGAACGAGAGACGTAGGAGTTATTTCAATCTCCGAACATCCATAAATCTTTTTGTGTTACTACTTCAGTTATTTATTCTATCTTTCAGTCAGTTTAATTTCGCAACTGTTATCAGTTAAACTGATTGTCATTGATTGACAAGATTCCTAGTTTCAGCTTGTCACAGAACTGACACTTCATTCGAAAAGATTCTAAAATCGTGAGTGTTTATTCAACCCCCCCTTCTAAACACATCTCAACCAATCAACCGATCCTAACAAGTGGTATCAGAGCAGTTGAATCTTGTCTCAGAATAATCTTATTCACAGAAATGATCAACATGTCTTCATTCAATAAAATACCGATGTTTTATAGAGAAGATTTTGACGACTGGAAAATCAGAATGCGGGCTCATTTAGCTGCACAAGATGACGACATGTGGTATGTCATTACTGATGGTCCCATGAAGATCCTAAAAGCAACTACAGCAGTTGTCATTACTGATGGGGCACCTCATCGCATAGAAAAGCCCAGAAAGGAATGGACAACTGAGGATAAAAGAAAAGCCAACCTAGATAATGTGGCTAAGGATATCTTATATAAAACGTTGGATAAAGTCACTTTCAGCAAAATCAAGATGTGAAAAATTAGCAAAGAGATATGGGAGAAACTGATCCAGCTATGTGAAGGAAACGAGCAAACAAAAGAGAAAAAGATATCAGTTGCTGTTCAAAAATTTGACAACATCAAGATGAAGGCTGGAGAATCCATGCACGAATATGATGAAAGGATCAGTGGTATTATCAATGAGCTGAATGCACTTGAAAAAGTGTATTCGAACAAAGAAGTGGCACTGAAGGTGGTCAGAGGTCTTCCGAAAGAATGAGATGTCAAGACCATGGCAATGAGAGAGTCAAAGGACCTTAACAAGGTCGAACTTCATGACTTGTCTACTGATCTAAAGGCTTACGAGTTTGAACTCCAAACCAGAGAAGGAGAACCTTCTACAACTGCTGCCACAACTGCTTTAACTGCTATCAGATTGGAACCAACTGGTTTAGTTGACAAATCTGCTGATCAATTGAGTAATGATGCTATGTCATTGTTTTTCAAGAAATTTGGAAGGTTTATGAGGAGGAATCAAGGAAACTTCCAGAAGATAAATCAGAAAAATCAGTCCAAAGAAGAATCCTATGCTTGATACAACTGTGGCAAATCTGGTCATTTCATAGCAGACTTTCCTAAGCCAAAGAAGGACAGTCGAGGGTAAACTGAAAAGGGAAAGAAGTCCTATGAGCACAGAAGAAGGACCAAGGATGACAAGAAATCATTTAAAAAGAAACATGAAGTGCTTTTGGCTGAAGAGAGCAAATCTATGTGGGTAGAAACTGACAGTGATGAGTCAGAATCAGAAAACCCAATCAGTTCAAGTGAAGATGAAGAGGAAGTCAAGTGCTTATTGGCAGAAGATGTTGAACTGGTGTCAGCAAGTGAACAGGTATTTGACTTCAGCTCTACTAATTTCACTCGTGAGAAACTCATTACCACATTGCATGACATGGTAAAGGAGTATCACAAACTTGCTCGATATTTGAGAAGATTAGAACTGAGCAAACTGATCCCAATGACAACAAAATATAAACTGACTGTAGAGTCTAAAAAGGGAGATTGTACAACAAAAAATTGAAATGATTGAAAATCAAGCTTTGATATGTCAGTTAAAAACAGAAATTTCAAAACATACTGAAATGATTCAAGCTTGGAACAAGTCAAAGTTGCACTGACCGAAATGCAGAATTCACAAAAATCAGTTGATGATAAAACTAGTTTAGGCTTTAACAATCATGATGAAAATTCTGCAAGTGATACACAACCAAGGTTGAATGAAAACAAAGGAAAGTACATTACCTTTGTAAAATCAACTATGGTAAACGAATTCTCATAACCTAGTAAACCAGCTGTTCAATTGACTGAAAGTAAGAACAAAGGAAAACGTTATGGAATTGGGTATAGCTATGAGAGTTCAACTGATACAAGAAACTGGTCACCTAAACTATTCAGTTACAAAAATCAGTACTCAAGGAATGTCTATTACAATTACTACAACTGTAATCCAGTTCAGAAACGATATCAAAAGAATAGCCAGTTGAAAAAGGATACAAATCATACAGTTTCATCCTCACATCACACGCATATTGTCAAGAATTCAAGAAAAACCATTTGGAACACACCAACTGGGAAGTCAGTTAGACTGGTCCAAGTCTGGGTTCCTAAAGGACTAATCAGTTTAGGACCCAAATGAATATGGGTACCAAAATTATATATACTGTGTGATTGCAGGTAACAGATACAAACAAAGAATCAACTTGGTATCTAGACAGTGGCTGTTCGCGGCATATGACATGAGATGCAAATTTGTTCTCTCAACCGATCAAATATAATGGAACAAACATCAGTTTTGGAGACAACTCCAAAGGTAAAACTGTGGGTAAATGTAAGCTTATCCATAGTAACTTTACAATTAAAGATGTTTTGATAGTTGAGAATTTGAAGTATAACTTGATAAGCATCAGTCAGTTATGCGACAATGATTTCTCAGTTCAGTTTGACAGACACACTTTTTCAGTTAGAGACTCAACTGATGAGGTCATCCTAACTGAAAATTGTTGTGGAAATATTTACAAAATCAGTTGGACTGAACAACCTTATGCACCAGTTTGTTTCATTGCTTCCAAGTCTTCTAAAAACTGGTTGTGACATAAGAGGTTGAACCACTTAAATTTTAAATCTATTGCCTATCTGAGTGACCATGATCTTGTAACTGGTTTGCCCAAAATAGATTTTTCAAAAGATAAAGTTTGTTCAGCATGTCAGTTTGGTAAACAAGTAAGATCTTCATTCAAAAACCAGAGGTTGTAAATCATCTTCCCGATGCTTATAACTGTTACATATTGATCTTTTTGGTCCAATAAAAGTCATGAGTTTAGGGGGAATGAAATACACCCTAGTAGTTGTGGATGAGTTTTCAAGATTTACTTGGGTAATTTTTCTCAAATTCAAAGACCAAACTGCTGCACAACTGATTAAGCTCTTCAAAAGGCTTTTAAATGAAAAACCAGTTGGGATTGATCGAATAAAGTCTGACAGAGGGACTGAATTTATCAATCAAAATCTTTCAACTTTTTTAAAAAATACTGGAATCAAGCATGAGCTCTCAGCCGCTAGAACACCTCAGCAAAATGGCGTAACTGAGAGAAGAAATCGAACCTTTAAAGAAGCTGCTAGAACAATGCTTGCTGATTATGGTATTTCTCAAAGGTTTTGGGCTGAAGCAGTAAACATTGCATGTTATACTCAGAACAGATCAATGATTAATATGAATCATGTGAAAACACCATACGAGATCTGGCATGGAAGAAAAAGTGTGGTTTCTTATTTCAAGATATTTGGCTGCAGATATTTTATTCTTGATAATGGAAAAAATCATTTAAAAGCCTTTGATGCTAAATCTGCAGAGAGAATATTTCTTGGATATTTTTCAGTTAGCAAAGCATATAGAGTTTTTAATAAAAGTTCTTTAAATGTTGAAGAAGTTTTTGATGAAACTGTACTAACTGATAAGCCAATTGATCCAGTTGAGCTAGTTGATCGATTTACATATATCAGTTTGGAGGATGAAAATTAAGAAGAAAATCATATCAATAGAAATATCCTTCAAACACCTGAACCAGAAATACTAGATCAATCAGTTGAACAGGAACCTGTTCCTGATAATCAGTTGGTGGAGCAAACAGATGATATTCAGTTACCAATTGATACGGCTCCAACTGAAACTGAAAACGTTCAGTTGCCAACATAAGCAGTTTCTGATATGGAAGCAACAAATACTGAGCTCAGATGGAAGAAATCACATCCTCCAGAATTGGTGATAGGTAATCCATCCGACTCGAAAAGAACAAAAAATCAAATGCTTAATTTGTTCGTTCATTCTGCTTTTGTCTCACAATTGGAACAAAAGAAAACTGACGAAGCTCTTGCTGATCCTAACTGGATAAATGCAATGCAAGAAGAGCTAAATCAGTTTACCCATAACAATGTCTGGAACTTAGTTCCAAGATCAGTTTGCTAAACAATTATAGGTACAAAATGGATATTTAGAAATAAACTGAATGGAGATGGTTCAGTTGCACTCAACAAAGCAAGACTTATCGCAAAAGGATATAGGCAGGAAGAAGGAATTGACTATGATGAAACATATGCACCAGTTGCAATACTGGAAGCAATCAGAATGTTCCTTGCCTATGCATCAATCAAGAACTTCAAAGTCTATCAAATGGATGTAAAAAATGCATTTCTGAATGGTCAGTTGCAAGAAGAAGTTTATGTTGAACAACCTCCAGGTTTTATCAATCACTCTTTTCCTGATCATGTCTATCATTTGAACAAAGCTTTATATGGTCGTAAACAATCTCCAAGAGCTTGGTATGAGACACTTTAAAAATTCTTAAATGATCATGATTTTATTGTTGGATCAGTCGACAAAACTTTGTTCAAATTTTCTAAGAATGATCACATTTTACTTGTGCAAATATATGTTGATGATATTATATTTTGGTCAACTAACCCCAAATTATGTGAGAAATTTTCCAAGTTAATGCAGGAGAAATTTGAGATCAGTATGATGGGTGAACTGACATTCTTTCTCGGACTACAAGTGAAGCAACTGGACACTAGTATTTTTATCAGTCAGACCAAATACACGAAGGAATTGCTCAAGAAATTTGGCATGGAAACATGTTCAGCTGCAAGCACTCCCATGAGTTCATCAATCAAACTGGATAATGATCAAGGGGGAATATCAGTTGAGACGACACTCTACAGAGGTTTAATAGGTTCATTATTGTACCTAACTGCTAGTCATCCTGATATTGTATTTGCTGTTTGCATGTGTGCTAGATTTCAAGCAAATCCTAAGCAATCACATTTTACAATTGCCAAAAGAATTTTAAAATATCTAAAAGGCCCTCAAAATGTGGGATTATGGTATGCTAAAGACTCTTCTTTCAATTTAGTTGGATATTCAGATGCAGACTATGCAGGATGTAAGCTATATCGTAAAAGCACTAGTGGATCTTGTCAGTTTCTAGGAGGCAGACTGATCTCATGGTTCAGCAAGAAGCAAACATAAATAGCTACTTCCACAACTGAAGCAGAATTCCTCGCTGCTGGAAGCTGTTGTGCCCAACTGGTCTGGATATAGCAACAACTGAAAGATTATGGAGTTGATGCTAAAGAATCTCCCATATTTTGTGATAATACAAGTACGATTGCATTAACTTACAGTCCAGTTCTTCACTCAAGGACCAAGCACATTGATGTCAGGCATCACTTCATCAGAAATCATGCTCTGAAGAAAGCTATCAGACTGGAATATGTGTCAACTGAACAACAAGATGCTGACATCTTCACCAAACCATTGCCAGAGACTAAGTTTTCTCACTTGCGCAATATACATGGTTTAATTGATTTATCTTAATTATATCAGTTTTATTGCTGCTTTGTCAATAGCTGTTCATTCAGCTTCTCATTTATATTTAAATGCTTATCAACTGATGTTATTTAGTCATTTATCAGTTATTATATTCAGTTAGTTAACTGTCTGTCAACTGATGTCAGTTAGTCATTTATCAATTATTGTATTCATTTCGTTAACTATTTATCAACTGATGAAAGTTAAGTTTTGCAGAAAGACAAATAGACAACAGCAATGATACAAATCAAGATTTCATTAAGAATAAAATCGAAACCATACAACATCATTCAGTTCTCTTTCTACAGCATCTTGCCAAACATTTAACCAATTAATAAGTTCATGGCAATGCAGTTCTCTGAAGGACTCTGAAGTGGAGATCTTCTCAAGCTGGTGCCACTCTTTCCACAGCAGCACATGCAACAGAACTACATCAGTGACAAGCTGTGAAACGTGACAGACGTTAAAATGTCTGAAGTCCTTTCTTGCTACAGCTCTCTGTTTGGTAGTGGGAACTGAACCGTGTCGTCGAATAGACTGGAGATCTTGAACTTTAACCCAAGAAGACATGACCTTCATCCAGACGTATTCTTCGATATTTTTCTTCACAACTTCCAGTTGAGGAAGTGTCCTTTGTGTCACTAAGTGATTAGTACTGCTGCAGGCATCCGAAATGGTTGAATTAGACATACTGAATTGTTGTTATCTGACATTTTTTTTATCTTATTTATAGACAGGTTACGCTTAATATTGAAGAAGTTTAAGAGACTCAAGTCAATTGAAACATCTTTTGACTTATTCAGACTGAGTTTTTCTTACCTTTACATTTAATTATTTGCATTTATTGAGGGGGAATATTGATTTGAAAAGTTAACTGAGAAAACAATAGTCTGTTGGTCATCAACTGAACTAACTAAATTCTCAACTGCTCATTAGTTGCTGATCCAACTGATCTTCTCCGATAATTTAACTAATAAATCGAATAATATTCTATATGTCGAAGCATTAATTGATGTCTTTCAATGAATAGTATTTTGAAACGTGGACTCAAATAATCCATGAATACTATATACACGTTTTTACCACACGTACACACATTTTTAATTCAAATTTTCTTGGACTGACACGTGTCCAATAATTTGAACAGTCATTTACATCAGTACTATACCTGCTCCAATTCAGTTTTTCTCTCCTTACGCTTACTTCAAATTTACAGTGCAAAAACAAATTCGAGTTTTCATTCTTGCAGAAAAACATTCATTCAAATAGCAAATCAGATCCCAGCTCATGTCATGAACGCAATGGCAATAGAATTTGACTCAGTTATGACTGTATCAGATGAAGCTGTGAAGAACATCTTCATCAAACTGGAAGCAGCAGGACTGAAACAATTCTTGGGATTATCTTCCCAAGTAATCTATCCTTAATAGATCCAGGATCTCTATGCCAACGGCTATGTAACTACAACCAGCAGTATCGCGACTAAGGTCAATGATCAGCTGCTGATCATTGACGAGGACTTTTTCTGCAACCTATTTCAACTGCATACTGATGGGCTAGTTAACCTCTCTGTATTAAAGGCATCTGATGTTGAAGTGATGCAAACCCTTCTGTCTGCTGATGGTCGGAAAATCAAAGTTTCCGATACCAAGAAGGAGCTGAAGCCAGAGGTGCAACTGCTGGCAGATATAGTAGCCAAATGGCTTTTAGCAAATGCTGGATCCTTTGCTGCACTTACTCTTGAGAAAATTTCATGTAACGTACCGTATTTTGAAACTACTTTAAAATTTGCGAAAAAATAAATTTTTTTTTAATTAAATAGAAACATTCAATTTCCGATAACAATAAACTGATCATCCAAAATATTTGCAACTAAAGATCAGAAATAAAGTTTGTTAAAAACAATTGTTTAAATATCGTAAACAATAACGTGAAATCAGAGTCTTTGAATCATTGCATAAAATCTTAAAACATGGGCGATCCTCGAGTTTAGCCTCCTGGGCAGTCCAAGCCGGCTCATTGATCCCCACCCCTCGTCTCCTCAAAATCATCCTCACCTGCACCGATCAAGTCTAGTGAGTCTAAAGACTCAACAAGTATAAACTGGATATAACAAGTACTACATAATAAAACCACATACATCATTAAAGTAGAGCGTACATACTTGAAACTTGAGCGTAATAACATAAACATACTCGAAACTTGAACGTATAGCATAAACATAGCGTGCCATCATCATAAGAATTTTCTTAAACATACTTGCTTCATACATACTTGAGCATACATAACATCATTTTGTGTAGAGATATGTTTCAAAGCAAGTGACCCATACATAAATACGCCTGATCAGACTAAACCACAGTACTGGGCTGGCAGAGAAAGTCCAATACCACATACATGAGATCCCCGTTCATAATTTAACGGGTGGATTGGTCCCTGGTCATACTTTACCGCTTTCCAATCCTGATCTAAACCTGGTCATACTTTACCGGGGTGGAGAGGTCCTCGGCCACGTTCACCGACTTCCAAAACAGTTCATAATTTGGTCACAAGAGAGTTAGCATACCTCAAAAACTTAAAATATTTTCTTTTGAACGTCGAACATACTTACTTTGCGTTGAGGGATTCGTTGGATCTCGCTTGGGGCCACTGCTGCACATACTAACATGAATTTGAATCCTTATCTTACCTACCTTGACGTAATAACTATGCTCGTACACAAACTTGACCACTTCCTTATGACATTCTAAATCTCTCGGGACTCGACCTTGCTTAACCATCGCACTAAACCAAGACGTCAAACCCCAAAGCACTTAACATATTTTTCCCAAAACGAAGTACACGAACCCCGTGCCCGGGTCCGGCTATGGGTCCATGTAGGCTCTGTAAAAATATAACCGAAAAGAAGTAAGGGCACGGACCCCGTGTTAGGGTCCGTCTGGGGGTTCTTTTAGCCACTGGATTTTGACACTTCGGAAGAAACAAAGGCACGGACCCCGTGCCAGGGTCCGTATGCGGGTCCGTCTAGCCTCTGGAAAATAAAACCTGCGGAAATTCCTTACACGGTGTTTATTCCTCCCAACTAAATAGAATGGATTAAGAATCTGTAACGCCCCAGATTCGACGACTATCCTCACTATATCTAGACGATTCTTTCCAACGTGCTTATGTCCTCACTCACACGCACCCTGGGAAACTTTCCAGAGGGTCACCCATCCCAAAATTGCCCCAAAACAAGCACGCTTAACTTTGGAGTTCTTATGTCATGAGCTAACGAAAGAAGATGCACCTTCTTAATATGAGTAGTACATATCAAATCTTCTAAGCCCACTTCAACTGTATAGTCCATTACATTGAACAATCTCGGAATCCCTCTCATTCCAGCGTGGGATCGGTTCATTCATGTTCCCTCCACCTAGAAGCCTGCCAGGAGCCACTCATTGTCCATGCAACCTCATGGCACCGACGATAACCCCCCGCCCTCTTCGGCCCCGAGCCTCACATGCCCACCAGCTTCCGCTTGGTTCGTCCCCGAACCACACCTTACTAAAAGAGGTCGGCTCTAATACCAACTGTAACGCCCCGGATTCGACGTCTATCCTCACTGTATCAAGACGAGTCTTTCCAATGTGCTTATGTCCTCACTCACACGCACCCTGGGAAACTCCCCAGAGGGTCACCCATCCCAGAATTGCTCCAAGTCAAACACGTTTAACTTTGGAGTTCTTATGTAATGAGTTACCGAAAAATGATGCACTTTCTTGATATGAGTAGTACATATCAAATCTTTTAAGCCCTATTCAACTGTACAGTCCATTACATTGAACAGTCCCGGAATCCCTCTCATTCCGGTGTGAGATCGGTTCATTCATGTTCCCTCCACCAAGAAGCCTGCCAGGAGCCGCTCATTGTCCGTGCAACTTCATGGCACCGGTGATCACCCCCCGCCCTCTTCGGCCCCGGGCCTCACAGAATCGGTACCTCAGGACCCACCCTAGAACACTATTGTATTGACCCCAACTCGTACCAACAATCCAAACGACCCCAATATCGACAAGCACAACAAAAACGACACAACTTGACATTCGACACCATAAAAATTCCTACGACTCCTAATACCTCCCAAGCTATCCCCGTCTCAAAACGAAACGTCATATGGTACCTAAACACTTCCCACAACATGTATAAACGCAGTAGTGATGGCCCGGCGATACCCAACGAAGCCTGCAACAATAAAACTTCAAGAACGCATTTTTCGAAAAAACGCAGTTTGAGCAGTCCCACGAAAACAATCATAACTCACTCATTTCTTATCCAAATACTTCGGATTTACTGTCAAATCGGAAGTATCAAAAATTTCTACGTTTTATATGTTGAAAGTTTTTCCAGAAAATCGACCGAAAAGTCGCAGTATTTAAAATGACAGCAAATTTTGAGTTTTCAGATCTAAAATCGTTTCGTAACCAATCCAACATATTTTTGCTCAAACTTTTTACAACATACATTGATTTATACGCAAAATAAACATAAGAACATATAATATAACAAGATCGATACAGAAACAAAAGATTATACATGCCTTTTGATATTTAAAGTTATCGAAACAACGACACCGAAGCGGAAAAGATGCAAGGTTGATCCGGAACGATTTGTGGCTCGATTTTCTTGAAGAAACCCAACGAAAACTGCTGGAAAAATTTCAGAGGAGTGGGGCGGCTGCTACTAGAGACAAGAACCCTAGCTTTTCTTCTAAAAAATATAAGAGATGAAATGTGTATGTGTGTTGTGTGAAACGTATATGGGTGTGTGTAAAAGTGTGTGTGTGTGTTTTTGTGTGAGTTAATAATAGGGTTAATTAGGGCTAAATTGTGCTAAAATTAATAATTAGAAAACAATTAAAAATGTTAAACCATTTTTAACTTAATAAAATCCCTTAATTTAAAATGAAATGCACACTTGCTAAACTTTAAAAGTTTTAAAATTCTAAAATCACTAATTAAATCAATAAGGCTTTAAAAATGCTAAAAACTAAATAAACCTTTTAAAATGCCTCAATCCTAACTTAAGATTAAATACCACATTTTAAAATCGACATAATCATCGCCGGTCTCTTTTTCTCGATCCCGCGTCGAATAATCGCCTGAAACATGAAACTCAAGAAAACATTTAACATGCATCACATAAATATAAATAATTAAAATAATGCAAATTAATAAATCATGCATCGCTAAAAATCATTTTAAACTTAAGTAAATAATTTAACAATTTAAATAAATGCATGGGTTTTACGTGTACTGAATTGGGCTCTACATTTAAAGCTATGATTGTTATCATGGCTGGTCGGAGATTGAACTGGAAGAATATAATTTTCAACATCCTGAGGAATATGTTTCAATCGTCCAAACAATCAAAGGGTTATGCGTTGCAGCTTAGCTATTTGCTGAAAGTTAAAGGACTGGTGACTGATGACTCTGAAAAATCATCAAAACTGAAAATCTTCAATGCTAAGAATGTCCAGCCACCAAAGCAGAAACTGGACATGTCTCCTGAGCAGTTCTTGAAGGTAAAGAAGGAGATTGGGACACATGAGGCTCCCAAGTCAGTTCAGAAAAAGAAGACTCTTCAAAAGAAGACAATCAAGCGCAAGTTGATTGTGAGTGAAACTGACTCTAAGAAAACTCCATCTCCCAAGGTCATCAAGAAGCCAAGAACCTTGAAAACAAAACCTGCAGTTGCAGTTGGAACTATCCTGTAGAGGCCCGAAATTCGTATTTAAAAATTTGCGGAAGAATTTAAAATTTTCTCTTTAAATAAATAAAATGTCTCATTCATGAAATAAACTAATAAAAAGTTTAATGTTCAAAATAGCAGCGGAAGTAATTATTGTTTGCAAAATAATGATTTAAAATAATCCAACAAAAGATAAAATGTTTGGGCATAAAAATGATAAATGCTGAAAATGAGGTCCTCGGGTTCCACTACTGCCGACCCAAGATGGCTCACTGGTCCCCGCCCTCGATCCCGACCTCATCAATACCTACAACAATCAAGTCTAGTGAGTCTAAAGACTCAGCATGCATATATCATAAGTAACAAGTAATAATAATAAAATTTCATGCAAGGTAAAAATATCATGAGTCTAGCGTAACGTAAAAATATCATGTCATTAGTAATTATAATAAGTGCATAACTGAACTGAAAATCATAAGTGAAATGTTTGCTCAATCGAGCCCTGTCATAAAATAACATGTCATAAATTTTTTGTTGAGAATATGTTCTACGCTAGTGGCCCCTGAACTGAACTGAACTGAATCGCCTGATCAGACTAAACCACAGTATACTGGACGGTAGAGATCTACCAATACATGAACATTAACTGAACCGGTCAGTGACCACCGGATGAAGTAATAATCCCATGATAAGCAGCTATCCCATGAATTGAGGTGGCCACAAGCAATATCGCATATATCTCAAAAATAAACTTTTATATTTTTGCACGTACTATAATTAAATAACATAATTAAATATCCTGTATTATTTTACCAAATGGGCTGGATCGTTCCCAGGCTCGCTGCGACCTAATTCTAACATAAAAAATATGCAAATGATTTAACTTGACCAAAACTTGTAATTGAATCCAAAAACGAGACAATTACGCCCAACAACTTATTATTTAATCATGACTCCGTGCCAACCCGAACCAACACCGAACCATCATTTAGTCATGATTAAAATACCCCTAAAATGATGAAATAATGCCCCGAAAATTATAGTACTCGAAATTTTTGTGAATGGAGGCCAAAACATGAAACGCTCTTTCGAGAGTCACTTTGGCGCATTGCACCGTAAATTCTCGTACGAGCTCTAAACTGAACCGAATCACAAACGGCCAAAAACATGACCTTCCTAACTCGATGAGGCACTGTGCAGTCCAAGTCCATAGGCTAAATGCATACCAAGAACTCAAACAAGCCTCTGAACCAAAGCACAACTTGCTGTCACAAAAATACAGCAGCAGCGCTTATGTTCCTTTGCGTTGTTTGCAAGGCTAATGGCCATTGGGGCTTGAACCACCGACCAGAGCCTCTTCCCAACATCCTAAGGTGTGGCTTGAGCCATGGCTAAGGGCCCTAGGCCAGCCACAATCCAAGCAACACCATGGATCACACGAAACTCCCACCCGAGAGGCGAATCTGCGCGCATGGGGAGAGTTGCTTCGTTTGCTGTCATGGACCATTCCAGTGGCCATTTGATTGACCATGGCATGATCTAGACATAAAGGGGTATGGTATGAACCGTGGCTAAGGGCTAAGAAGCCAACCAAGATCCACACCAACCCACCAAAACCGAGAGTACACATTCAGAAATTGAAAAAGGGGTCGAAGGGGGTGCTTGTCTTGTTTTATTTTGAAAAACCGATGTAGCCATGGACCAAGTCCTGAAAGGCCGACTTGGTCTCGTCTTAGACATAACAAGGAGATGTTCTAACCATGTCTATAGCCCCTAGGGCAGCCAAGATCAGAAACATAACCCTTGACAGCAAACTGAAAAATTCGAGACTCATTGTCACACTAGGGAAGAGTTACTGTCATTTCTGATTTCCAGCATGCATGGGGCTTGAACTAATGGACCAACATGGTCTTGACACACCATAGTACGTGTCTAGGTGCAGCCTTGGGAGCCTAGGGTCGATCCACCCACCTGAAATCATCAAAACAGCCGAAACCGTGAAGAGCACAAGGAAGACAAGAAAATCTGTACATGTTTCAAAGAAGTGCCTCGAACAATTTCGGTTTTTCCTTCATAAAAATCATGATCATGAAATGTTTAAAAATCATATTATGACTTGATTGAAGAGTGAAAGAAAATATAAACATGTCTGGATTTGTTTTGAACGAAAAACAAATGAAAACAACGACTACGCGGCGCGTAGGAGACGGAGTGCTTCGCTTTCTCACTCGATTTTCCCTCTTGTTTTCTCAAGGCCTTCTCACGATTTTTCCTCTCTGAAACCTACTGGATTTCGGTGATATGTTGAGGGAGAAATGGCTAGGAAGAAATGAGGGAAGTTTGCTAGATGAATGGGACTTAAATGGCAAGATAAATCTTTCTATCCCAGAATTTGTTAGATGGTTTGATATCAAAAGATTTGAAGGGTATCAAGGAGTGCACTTGGTCGATTTTTGAGTCTAGGAACAAGGGAGAAAATTTGTTTGATCATTTATTTGTTGGTGATTTAAAAGTGGGGGAATTATCTAACAAGAAAAGGATTAGGAAAGAATCAAAGGAATGGGTTGTCAAATATTTTTGATCTAGAAAAGGAGGGGGCTGATTTTTTATCAACTAAGGTAGGGTAGGAAATTGCTTAATTATTAATTTAATGAAGATTTAAAATGAGAGGATTATCTATGCCATGAAAGGATTAAGGAAAAATATCAAAATGGAGAGTTGGCAATTAATTAAATCCTTAAAAGTGAAATGGCCGAAATTTGAATAAAATGGAGGGGAAAATATTTCTTAAATATTGTATTTAAAATCTTTAGTGTTTTATCTACTCATTAAATATTTTAGTGAATTAAGAAATTAATTATGGAATAACATTATCTTGCATGCATGGCTAAACATTTAAATTATTTAAATAATTCCTTAAACATTCTTTTACATTAAATTAACTTATTATTTATCTAAAATAAATTCTGGGAATGTTTTTTAATATTAAATTTTATCTCAAAACTCCAACTCCAGTCCGGCCTCACTTAAATAACTAAAAATGTAATAACTAAACTACTGCATAAGATAATTAAATTCAAAGGAAAGAATTTAAATCCTCATGCATAAAAATTATTAAATTTAAATACTAGAAATTATGCATGGCTTATACGTAGTCCGATTTACGGGTTCTACAACTCTCCCCCCCTTAAAAGAAATTTCATCCTCGAAATTAAAACTTACCAAATAACTCGGGGTACCGACTCCTCATCTCTGGCTCAGACTCCCATGTTGCTTCAATTCCTCCTCTGAATGATTAAGCCATTTGACTTTCACTCGCTTAACCAGCTTGTTCCGAAGCTTCTTTTCCTGTCTGTCTAAGATCTGTACTGGTCTTTCTTCATAGGATAGGTTCTGAGTAACCTGCAACGGCTCGAAATTCAAGACATGCGAAGGATTCGCCATATACTTCCTCAGCATAGAGACGTGGAACACATTGTGTACTCCGGACAGATTCGGCGGAAGAGCAACACGATAAGCTAGCGTCCCAACTCTGTCGAGGATCTCAAATGGTCCAATAATCTCGGACTGAGCTTCCCTTTCTTCCCAAATCGCATGACACCTTTCATAGGTGCCACCTTCACGAAAACATGGTCGCCAACGGCAAACTCTAGATCTCTCCTCCTCTGATCCGCATAGCTCTTCTGTCGACTCTGAGCAGTCCTCATCCTATCCCGGATCTTGACTACTACATCGGTAGCCTGCTGAATAATCTCCGGACCCAATTCTGCTCTTTCCCCTACTTCATCCCAATGAATAGGAGATCTACACTTACGACCATACAGTGCTTCAAACGGAGCCATACCTATAGACGCCTGGAAACTGTTGTTATAGGTGAACTCTACTAATGGCAAGTTTGACTCCCAGCTCCCAGAGAAATCTATAACACAAGCACGGAGAAGATCCTCCAAAATCTAAATAACTCGCTCTGACTGCCCATCTATCTGAGGGTGGAAAGCTGTGCTAAACAACAACTTCGTACCCATAGTCGAATGCAAACTCTTCCAAAATGAGGAAGTGAATATGGGGTCTCTGTCAGATACGATAGAAACTGGAATACCATGAAGTCGGACTATCTCCCGGATATACAACTCTGCATACTGAATCATGGTGAAAGTCTTCTTGATAGGCAAGAAGTGCGCTGATTTGGTAAGACGATCAACAATCACCCAGATAGCATTTGATCCTCTGACTGACTTCGGTAAACCGGTCACAAAGTCCATGGTGACATTCTCCCACTACCACTCGGGAATGGGAAGAGGCTTGAGCATATCTGCTGGTCTCTGATGCCCCGCCTTCACAAGCTGACATGTCAAACACTCGGACACAAAACGCCTGATGTCTTTCTTCATCCCAGGCCACCAATACAACAACTTTAGATCTTTGTACATCTTCGTACTCCCAGGGTGAATAGAGTACGGCAACATGTGGGACTCTGATAAAATATCTGCTCGAATAGAATCACTGCTAGGAACCCACATTCTGTCGCGATATCTCACAATACCGTCGCTAACTGTATAAAGACACTGCCCTTGGCCTCATCTCTCTGCTTCCACTTTGCCAACTGCTCATCTACTGACTACCCACTGCAAATACGGTCTAAAAGAGAGGACTGAATCATCAAAGTAGATAGACGGGGAACTCTACCTTGAGGATAAGTCTCTAGATCAAACCTCTGCATCTCAGACTGAAAAGGTCTCTGAATCGTCAAATGAGCCATCACTGCGACCTTCCTGCTCAATGCATCCACAACTACATTAGCTTTGCCCGGGTGGTAGCTAATGTCACAGTCGTAATCCTTCACTAACTCCAACCAACGCCTCTGATGCATATTCGGCTCTTTCTGCGTAAAGAAGTACTTGAGGCTCTTGTGGTCGGTAAAGATCTGGCACTTCTCTCCATACAAATAATGCCTCCAAATCTTCAAGGCAAAGACCACGACTGCCAACTCTAGATCATGGGTAGGGTAGTTCTTCTCATGGATTTTCAGCTGACGAGAAGCATACTCTATCACCTTCCCATTCTGCATCAATAATGCGCCTAGACCGAGCTTCGAAGCATCGGTATATAGAACAAACTCGCCGGGCCCTGACGGCATGGCCAAAACTTGTTCTTAGATAAGAGCTTGCTTCAAAGTATCGAAGCTCTTCTGACACTCTTCGCTCCACACAAATTTAACATTCTTCTTGGTCAATGATGTGAGTGGAACTGCGATGGAGGAGAATCCCCGAATAAACTTCCGATAATATCCTGCTAGCCCAAGGAATATGCGGATCTCTGATGCATTTTGCGGCACAACTCAATCTCTGACTGCTGCAACTTTCGTTGGGTCCACCTCAATCTCGCTAATGGAAACAATGTGGCCTAAGAACGCCACTTTCTCTAACCAGAACTCGCACTTACTGAACTTGGCGAATAACTTATGCTTCTACAAGGTCTGCAAAACTGTGGTCAGATGTCTGCTGTGATCCTCCTGATTCTTCGAGTAGACGAGAATGTCGTCTATGAACACTATCACAAACTGATCAAGATATGGCTGAAATACGTGATTCATGAGATCCATGAAGATCGCTGGCGCATTCGTCAAATCAAACGGCATCACAAGGAACTGATAGTGGCCATATCGAGTCCTAAAAGCGGTCTTGGAAACATCAGTGTCTTTCACCCTCAACTGGTGATAACCAGAACGCAGATCGATCTTGGAGAATACCGAAGCTCCTTGCAACTGATCAAATAAATCCTCAATCCGCGGAAGTGGGTACTTGTTCTTCACTGCAACTCGGTTCAAATCCCGGTAATCAATGCAAAGCCTCATAGAACCATCCTTCTTCTTCACAAACAAGACTGGCACGCCCCATGTAGAAAAACTCGGGTGAATGAACTCTTTGTCCAGAAGTTCCTGAATCTGTTTCTTAAGTTCTGCCATCTCTGTCGGTGCTAGTTGGTATGGTGCTTTGGAGATCGGAACCGTACCTGGCATAAGCTCAATGGAAAACTCCACCTCTCTCTCAGGTGGCATACCAGAGACGTCCTCAGGAAAAACGTCTAAGAAGTCTCTAACAATCGGAACATCTGAAGCTGACTAACTGGGTGCTTCGGGGATAGATATAAAGGTTGGTAAAAACGCCCGACACCCTCTATGCATGAGCTTCCTAGCCCTGACACAAGGTATAATGCGCGCTAAAGGAAAGTACCTGTCTGGTTCGAATAAGAACTGCGTCATCCCAGGCGGTCGGACTAGAACAAATCTCCGCTGAAAGTCAATCAAAACTCTGTTCCGCAATAGCCAGTCCATCCCTAGAATGACGTCAAACTCTGGCATCGGCAGTACGATAAGATCCGCATAAACAATATTGCCATGAAGCTCGAGGTCTATGTCTCGGACCACATTTGTAGCTGACATCTCCTCTCCAGAAGGCAGTACTACTGAATACGCCACATCTAACCCAACGGTCTTGACCTTGAGGAAGTTAGCAAAGACCTCCGAAATAAACGAGTGAGTAGCCCCTGAATCTATCAAGGCTTTCGTAGCGGAACCGGATATAAAAATTCTCCCTGAAAGGTTAGAACATCAAGCTGAACCCAATAATTACTAGAACTAACTTATAGACAGGCGAAGGTCAAAGTTCTTCTAACCTAATTCCCGAAAATAATACTGAGTAGAGCATGCAATCCTATCGCAATTCTAAGTCCAAAATATTAACCCAGATTCCCAAAACATCGAATTTCAAATATAAACTTAAAGCTGTAAGATACCTGTCATAAGCATGGTCTCCGTGTTTGTCTCTGTCGCATGAAGGGCAAAAACTCTGCCTTGGTTAGGCAGACTCCCACGAGGACACTACAGAAGTAAGTGTTCTGGACTACCACACTTATAACAGTTCCCTGAGCCATACATACATGCTCCAGGATGGCGGCGTGAGCACTTGGGACAGACTGGGTGCTCAAAGGTCCTTGGGACTGCACGTCCCTGTTGCTTCTGCCTCTGTCCTCTATTCTTGGGTGGGCCATGGAAAGGCCTCTTGTTCTGATGCTGCTGCTGAGGAGGAGGAGGACGGTGTGGTACTGGAACCGGTCGCTTACCCTGACGATCCCTCTCAATGTCATGCTGGTCCTGCTCTGCAGCTAGAGCTCTGGAAACGGCAACATCATAAGTAGTAGGGCCAGCCACCCTAACATCGCGGCCCAAGATCTGCCGCAGACCATCCATAAAATGTCTCAGTTTTGCTCCAGCATCACTGGCGATCAGGGGCACAAAGTGGCAACCCCTCTCAAAATTACGGACGAACTCTGTAACAGTCAGATCTCCCTGCCTCAGGGTCATTAACTCCCTGGTCAACCTGAAACGCACCTCATCAGTAAAATATTTGGAGTAGAATACCTCCGTGAAGCGCGTCCAACTCAGTGTAGCCAAGTTCAGGGCTACTGATGGTCCTTCCCACCATAAGCGTGCATCTCCTCCGAATAGATAGGTGGCACAACGAACTCTTTCTGTATCTCCAAGCTCCATGAACTCGAAGATAACCTCGAGGGACTTAATCCAGCCCTCGGCAATCATGGGATCTGTCGTCCCTGAAAACTCCTTCGGCCGCATATTCATAAACCTCTCAAAAGTAGCCTCGGGCCCTGTCGGCCTGGCTGCCACAGCATTGTTCCCCGCAAACTGTGCAAAGAACTGAGTCATCCCTGCTATCATCTGGGCATTCATGTCAGGTGGAGGGGGTGGAGGTCCGTTCCTCTCCTGTCTCTGATCCTCCCTGTCCTCCTGGCGAGGCTCATCATCTCTCGTACGCTCAAGAATGCGTCTAGGGAGCATACTGTTCCATACATAACCCATACGTAACTAACATGCATAATTTCTATTATTTCTTTAAATTTAAATAAATACTGCGTAATCATAATCTGAACATAAAATATTTCATGAGAACATGCTGTT
This sequence comes from Primulina tabacum, assembly GCF_025594145.1. NCBI lineage: Eukaryota > Viridiplantae > Streptophyta > Magnoliopsida > Lamiales > Gesneriaceae > Primulina > Primulina tabacum. The sequence goes on along the minus strand of NC_134561.1, from coordinate 26,881,878 downwards.
AAAATATTTCATGCTTTAAACAAAGTGCGTAAACGTAAAACTTACAGACCGAAGACGTGACTTCGTGAGCTTCTCGAGGTCAGTAGTAGTACAACCCTCTACAAGAACATAGGCTCTGATACCAGCTGTAGAGGCCCGAAATTCGTATTTAAAAATTTGCGGAAAAATTTAAAATTTTCTCTTTAAATAAATAAAATGTCTCATTCATGAAATAAACTGATAAAAAGTTTAATGTTCAAAATAGCAGCGGAAGTAATTATTGTTTGCATAATAACGATTTAAAATAATCCAACAAAAGATAAAATGTTTGGGCATAAAAATGGTAAATGCTGAAAATGAGGTCCTCGGGTTCCACTACTGCCGACCCAAGATGGCTCACTGGTCCCCGACCTCATCAGTACCTACAACAATCAAGTCTAGTGATTCTAAAGACTCAGCATGCATATATCATAAGTAACAAGTAATAATAATAAAATTTCATTCAAGGTAAAAATATCATGAGTCTACGTAACGTAAAAATATCATGTCATGAGTAATTATAATACGTGCATAACTGAACTGAAAATCATAAGTGAAATGTTTGCTCAATCGAGCCCTGTCATAAAATAACATGTCATAAATTTTCTGTTGAGAATATGTTCTATGCTAGTGGCCCCTGAACTGAAATGAACTGAATCGCCTGATCAGACTAAACTACAGTATACTGGGCGGTAGAAATCTACCAATACATGAACATGAACTGAACCGGTCAGTGACCACCGGATGAAGTAATAATCCCATGATAAGCAGCTATCCCATGAATTGAGGTGGCCACAAGCAATATCGCATATATCTCAGAAATAAACTTTTATATTTTTGCACGTATTATAATTAAATAACATAATTAAATATCCTGTATTATTTTAACAAATGGGTTGGATCGTTCCCAGGCTCGCTGCGACCTAATTCTAGCATGAAAAATATGCAAATGATTTAACTTGACCAAAACTTGTAATTGAATCCAAAAACGAGACAATTACGCCCAACAACTTATTATTTAATCATGACTCCGTGCCAACCTGAACCAACACCGAACCATCATTTAGTCATGATTAAAATACCCCTAAAATGATGAAATAATGCCCCAAAAATTATAGTATTTTGTGAATGGAGGCCAAAACATGAAACGCTCTTTCGAGAGTCACTTTGGCGCATTGCACCGTAAATTCTCGTACGAGCTCTAAACTTAACCGAATCACAAACGGCCAAAAACATGACCTTCCTAACTCAATGAGGCACTGTACAGTCCAAGTCCATAGGCTAAATGCAAACCAAGAACTCAAACAAGCCTCTGAACCGAAGCACAACTTGCTGTCACAAAAATACAGCAGCAGCGCTTATGTTCCTTTGCGTTGTTTGCAAGGCTAATGGCCATTGGGGCTTGAACCACCGACCAGAGCCTCTTCCCAACATCCTAAGGTGTGGCTTGAGCCATGGCTAAGGGCCCTAGGCCAGCCACAATCCAAGCAACACCATGGATCACACGAAACTCCCACCCGAGAGGCGAATCTGCGCGCATGGGGAGAGTTGCTTCGTTTGCTGTCATGGACCATTCCAGTGGCCATTTGATTGACCATGGCATGATCTAGACATAAAGGGGTATGGTATGAACCGTGGCTAAGGGCTAAGAAGCCAACCAAGATCCACACCAACCCACCAAAACCGAGAGTACACATTCAGAAATTGAAAAAGGGGTCGAAGGGGGTGCTTGTCTTGTTTTATTTTGAAAAACCGATGTAGCCATGGACCAAGTCCTGAAAGGCCGACTTGGTCTCGTCTTAGACATAACAAGGAGATGTTCTAACCATGTCTATAGCCCCTAGGGCAGCCAAGATCAGAAACATAACCCTTGACAGCAAACTGAAAAATTCGAGACTCATTGTCACACTAGGGAAGAGTTACTGTCATTTCTGATTTCCAGCATGCATGGGGCTTGAACTAATGGACCAACATGGTCTTGACACACCATAGTACGTGTCTAGGTGCAGCCTTGGGAGCCTAGGGTCGATCCACCCACCTGAAATCATCAAAACAGCCGAAACCGTGAAGAGCACAAGGAAGACAAGAAAATCTGTACATGTTTCAAAGAAGTGCCTCGAACAATTTCGGTTTTTCCTTCATAAAAATCATGATCATGAAATGTTTAAAAATCATATTATGACTTGATTGAAGAGTGAAAGAAAATATAAACATGCCTGGATTTGTTTTGAACGAAAAACAAATGAAAACAACGGCTATGCAGCGCGGAGGAGACGGAGTGCTTCGCTTTCTCACTCGATTTTCCCTCTTGTTTTCTCAAGGCCTTCTCACGATTTTTCCTCTCTGAAACCTACTGGATTTCGGTGATATGTTGAGGGAAAAATGGCTAGGAAGAAATGAGGGAAGGTTGCTAGATGAATGGGACTTAAATGGCAAGATAAATCTTTCTATCCCAGAATTTGTTAGATGGTTTGATATCAAAAGATTTGAAGGGTATTAAGGAGTGCACTTGGTCGATTTTTGAGTCTAGGAACAAGGGAGAAAATTTGTTTGATCATTTATTTGTTGGTGATTTAAAAGTGGGGAAATTATCTAACAAGAAAAGGATTAGGAAAGAATCAAAGGAATGGGTTGTCAAATATTTTTGATCTAGAAAAGGAGGGGGCTGATTTTTTATCAACTAAGGTAGGGTAGGAAATTGCATAATTATTAATTTAATGAAGATTTAAAATGAGAGGATTATCTATGCCATGAAAGGATTTAGGAAAAATATCAAAATTGAGATTTGGCAATTAATTAAATCCTTAAAAGTGAAATGGCCGAAATTTGAATAAAATGGAGGGGAAAATATTTCTTAAATATAGTATTTAAAATCTTTAGTGTTTTATCTACTCATTAAATATTTTAGTGAATTAAGAAATTAATTATGGAATAACATTATCTTGCATGCATGGCTAAACATTTAAATTACTTAAATAATTCCTTAAACATTCTTTTACATTAAATTAACTTATTATCTATCTAAAATAAATTCTGGGAATGTTTTCTTAATATTAAATTTTATCTCAAAACTCCAACTCCAGTCCGGCCTCACTTAAATAACTAAAAAGGTAATAACTATACTACTACATAAGATAATTAAATTCAAAGGAAATAATTTAAAACCTCATGCATAAAAATTATTAAATTTAAATACTAGAAATTATGCATGGCTTATACGTAGTCTGATTTACGGGTTCTACGTATCCCAACTGAAAGATTGATGCAGTTGGGTGCTCAACAGCCTATCAAGGCTATCCCTCTGAAAGCTATTCCAATTGAATCCTCAACTGAGGATCAGTTACCTCTGTCTGCTGTTCTACAAAAGAAGAAGGTCACCGAATCTGGTGAAAAGAAGAAGCTTGCTGGAGTTAAGGCTCCATTGATCACTATATCTGGATACACCCCTCTACCTCTTGCCAGACCAAAGGGGCTAGTGATCAGAGAATAAGTTGATGCGACTACTTCAGGGTTGAGCCTTCTTCATGCCCTGACTGACTCAAAAGGCAAGAGTAAAATGCAAGAAGAACCCAGACAAACCAATGCAATCCAAACGCACATTGATCTAATTTGGAAGAGATCAATGAATTTTCAAAAAACAAGCTCAAGGCTTATAATGACTGGGTCAAATTCAGAACTGAAGTCTTTGCCAAGCAGCTTCAGAAGAAATCAAAACTGAAGAAATTTGTTGACTTGGAAAATATTGTTATGAAGGTAGTCAAGGCATCTACTATTGTTCAAGATCTGGAGCGAAAGAATTATTTTTTCAATCAACTGAGAGCAAAGAAGCTACAGAAGATAGTTGCTCAACTACGACTGAACTATGATCCTACCAGTCCAACTGCATACAATGACATAGCTGTGCATGACCAACTGGACTCGGATCTTCTCACGTTGCAGATGGAGATCAAAAATTGGGAAATGGATCAAGAACTGGTCATTCCAGAAGACTCCCAAGATTTTTCATCAGAAGAGCCAGCTGGACTATCAGTTCAAGAGCCTTCCAAGGAAACAGCTGCTGAATCTTCTCAACAAGCAACTGCTCCTTCAACTTCAGTTGCTCAACCATCATCATCTTCAGCACCTCCCTCTTCAACTTTTGATCTGAAGCTTTATTCAGAAGTTGAATTATCATTGGCCAATCTTGATGAGGTCATCAAATCAGTCACTTCTGATATTCAGCTGGGAACATCCAAATCAGTTGAAGATGTTGTCTTGACTGAGGAACCAGCAGATCAACCTATTATTTCTGAAGAACCGGCTGAGAAGACTATTTTTGGAGAAACTGAACAGCCAGTTCAGTCAGTTGTTATGACTGAACAGGGAGTTTTTGAACAAACTGAAGAGGCTCAGCTGCACTCAGTTACAACTGAAGAAGTGCCAGGTGAAGAGCCAGTTATTCAACCAACTGAAGAACCTTCTACTACTTTTGTTCTTCCTAATGTCTGTTCTCCTCCCAGCATCAACAGGAACATACAACTGAAAATATTTCAGGAATGGTGATGCATGAAACCGAAGCAACTGACGGCACTTTGGTTGTCTTTACACAACAGGAAAGGGTGCAGATTACAGAAAATTCCGGAGCCATGTCTCCTGGTATTTCAGATACTGAAGCCCTATTTGAAGAAATTCACACTGTTCAAACCAACCTCATCGGTATGATGAATGTCATTTCTGAAATATAGTCAACTCAACTTTCACACTCATTGAAGCTTAACTCTAACAAGGAGTTTACCACGAACAGACTACAACAAATCAATCAGAATGTGACCTTTCTCTTTCTCCAGATGGAAGAAATCAAGAAAGATAGACGGTCGACTGAATCTCATTTTCAAACTCAAGCATTAGTCGGGAGACACTTTGATTTTCTGGAGAGCACAGTCACCAAAAAGATTTATATGCTGCAAAACATTGTTATGAATATTGTATCAGATATCGCAGCAGATGTTCTTATTCTATCCAATAAATTTGATGTGCTTGACAAAAAGGGAGAAATAGGAGAAATAGAAGATCAGAAAGGAGAAGACAAACGAAAGAAGAAGAAATGAAGATCAACTGACTTCAGTTATTGGTTGAAGACTATAGCAGGAATTCTTTATTCTTTGTATGAATCTGTACATTAGAAGAATTATTTTATCTACAATGAGTTCGAAGAATATTTTTGAGTTCAGTTGATCAGTTCATACTTTACAAATTTTGTCATACACCAAAAAGGGGAAAATTGTTGGAAACTTAATTTCGGTTGTTTGACAAAGTAAGTGATTAATTTATTGGACTAACTGATCATGTAGAGCCCAAATTCAGTACACGTATAACACATGCATTTATTTAATTATTGAAGCATTTATTTAAGTTTAAAATGATTTTAGTGGTCATGATTTATTTAAATTATATTATTTTAAATTAATTATGTTTATGTGATGCATGCTAAAATAATTTTTCGAGTTTCATGTTACAGGCGAATATTCGATATGGGATCGAGGAAAAGAGACCGGTGACGATTTTGGCGATTTTAAATGCGGTATCTTATTTTTAAAGTTGGATTGGGGCATTTTAAAAGATTATTTTTATTTTAGCATTCTAAAAGCCTAATTTAATTATTAGGTGATTTTATGACTTTAAACTTTTAAAGTTATGGCACTTGTGCATTTTATTTTAAATTAGAAGATTTTATTAAAATTAATAGTGAGTTAGCATGTATTAGCATTTTAATTATCATTTTAAGTGGCATTTAGTTAGCCTTTTATTTACCTTGTTAATTAGGTAAATGAGCTAAATTATTTACCCTTAATTTTAGTAAACACACGCGCACACACACTCACACACACAACTTCATGGCACACCAAACATTTTCATTTCATTTTCAGATTTTTGAGAGACAAAAACTTAGGGTTCTTGGTGAGTGAAGCAGCCACCCCCTTCTCTAAATTTGTCCAGCAAGTTTTCGTGTGTTTCCTTCTAGGAAAGATCGCGTCACGTTCGTCCCGGTTCAACCTCGCATCTTTCCCCGCGTCGGTATCGTCGCTTCGATATTTTAATCATCAAAAGGCATGTATAATCTGTTGTTTCTGCATCGATGTCGTTACACTATGTTTTGTGGTGTTGTTTATGTATGAAAACATGTGTATGTTATGTGGAAGTTTGAGCAAAAACTTGCCGAATCGATTTTTGAACGTTTTTAGATCTGAAATTTCGTTTTTCACTGTATTTTGAAAACTGCTATTTTTCGGTCAAGAATTTGGGAAAACTTTCAACATATGAAATGTAGAACTTTTTGATACCTTCGATTTGATATAAGACTCGGAATATTTGGATAAAAATTGAGTGAGTTATGATCGTTTTTGTGGGACTGCTCAAGCTTCTTTTTCTGAAAATTTTGTTATTGATGTATTCTTGAAGTTTAATTGTTGCAGGCTTCGTTGGGAACTTTGGGTGACCGCTGCTGCATGTAAGCATGGTGAGTATGATGTGGGGTTGATGATTGGTGTTTCGTCTCTAGTCGATAGGCACTTGGTTACATTTGAAGTTGTAGAAAGTATTTTGGTGTCAAACTTCACGTTTACGGACTTTGTTGCGTAGTTGTTGTGCGTCGTTGTTTTGGGGACATTTTTTTGAGTTGAATCCATGTCATAGCATCCTAAGATGAGTCTCGTTGCATCGGTTCGAGTCGTTTAAGTGTGACTTTTAAAATTGCATCAAAATGTGTCATTTTTGGGTTGGTTGTGCGCAGGATTAGCGCCGCAGCGCTCGCCAGGGAGAGTTGATGCGCATGTTCTGGGCAAACCAAGCGCCGTGGCACTGCCCTTGTGGTGCCGCAGCGCTTGGCCTTCGGCCTTGCTAGCGCCTAGACACTAGGCAGTGCCGCAGCCAACATTTCCCAAAACATAGAAGACATTAGCCTAAAATAGTGACTTAAAAAAATCATGGATGAGCGCCTAGGCGCTCATCCATGATTTTTTTAAGTCACTATTTTAGGCTAATGTCTTCTATGTTTTGGGAAATGTTCCCACATCATTTTAGGATTTGTTTCGGGTGTTGATGTCATGGTTCAGTACAACGATTAAAGGAGGTCAAGTCCCGAACAATCTAGATCGTCATAAGAAAATTGCCATTTTTTGTGGTGAGCACGATCATTATGTCTAAGTATGGAAATTAAGTGCTTGAACTCTTGTAGTAGGTTGCAGCAGCGGCCCCAAACGAGATCCAATGAATCCCTCAACACCAAGTAAGTATGTTTGACGTGCAAAAGAAAATATTTCAAGTTTTTGAGGTATGCTAAATGTCTTGTGACCAAATTTATTAATGGGTTTGGAAGTCGGTGAACGTGGCCGAGGACCTCTCCACCCCGTTAAAGCATGAACGGGTTTAGATCAGGATTGGAAAGCGTTAAAGAATGAACGGTGAGTAATCCACCCGTTAAAGCATGAACGGGGATATCATGTATGTGGCAGTGGATTCGTCCCTGTCGGCCCAGTACTGTGGTTTAGTCTGATCATGCGTATTTATGTATGGGTCACTTGCTTTGAAACATGCCTCTACGCAAAATGATGAAGTCATGTATGTTCAAATATGTTCAATATGCAAGCATGTTTAAGAAAATTTTTATGACAAAGGCACGTCTATGTATGTACGCACATATGTTCAAGCTTTTGGTATGCAAGTTCAAGTTTCGGTATGTACTTCCTATTTTAAAGTTGCTTGTGATTTTTATTACGTATTACTTGTTACTCCCAGTTTATACGTGTTGAGTCTTTATACTCACTAGACTTGATCGATGCAGGTGAGGATGATTTCGAGGAGACTATGGGTGGGGACCAAGGAGCTGGCATGGACTGAGCAAGAGGCTAGACCCGAGGACCGCCAAAGTTTTTATGTTTTATGAAATGTCAAATACTCTGATTTCACGCTACTGGTTATGAGATTTCAAACAAATATTTTGTCAAACTTCATTCTCAGACCTTATGTTGCAACTACTTTTGGGGACATATGGTTTACGTTAGCGAAATTGAAGTTTGATTACTCTTTTAAGATAATTTTTAATTTTTCCGCAAATTTTAAGTAGTAAAAGTACGGTACGTTACAGTTGGTATCATAGCGGTGTTCTTGTGAAGGGTTATGCCTACGGCCAGTCGCAAGAAGCTCACGAAGTCACACCTCAAGTCTGTAAGTTTTAAGGTTTTAAATTTATGTTAGGTAGTAAGCATGAAGTTCTGATTTCAGCATGTCCATGTTTTAAATTCAATTTACGTGCATCTTATATTATTGGTATCATGTTCATGCATGTGGGGCTTACGTGTGGGTATATTCTGGAACAGTATGCCTCCTAGACGTTTGATTAACAGGGAAGCTAGGGAAGAGGACCGAGAGCATCGAGTTGAGGGGAGGGCCAATCCCCCTCCTCCACCGCCAGATATGCAAGCACAGATGCTTGCAGGTATGACTCAGTTCTTCGCTCAATTTGCGGGAAACCAGGCTGCAGCTGATACGGGGGCTAGGCCTAGACCTGAGGCTGTGTACGAAAGGTTTAGGTGGATGGATCCTAAGGAGTTCTCGGGGACTACTGACCCGATGATAGCTGAATGATGGATTAAGTCCATCGATGTGATATTCGAGTTTATGGAGCTGCGAGACGCAGATAGGGTCAGATGTGCCACGTTCCTTCTGACAGGGGACGCCAGACTTTGGTGGGATAGTGCGTTGGTGTCAGTGAACTTGCAGACACTGACGTGGAACGGTTTCAAGGAGGTCTTCTACTCCAAGTACTTCACTGAGGAAGTACGATCCAGATTGACAAGGGAGTTTATGACGCTGCGACAGGGAGACAGTAGCGTGGCGGACTTTGTCAGGAAGTTCGAAAGGGGGTGTCATTTTGTGCCCCTGATAGCTAATGATACCCAAGGGAAGCTGAGGCATTTTATGGATGTGTTGTGTCCGATCTTGCGCCGTGATGTTTGAGTTGCTGATCCTACGACTTATGCAATTGCCGTATCTAGAGCTTTGGCAGCAGAGCAGGATCAGAGGGATGTTGAGGCAGACAGGCAGGGCAAGAGGCCCTATCAGGCTCCACAGCAGCAGCAGCAACAACGACCTCAGTTTAAGAGGCCGTTCCAGGGGCATCCAGGGAAGAAGCCATATCAAGGACCGCCAAATGGCAAGGGTCCTATTCAACAGCATAAGGCGCCTCAGAGGCCTGGTAATTTCCCAGTGTGTCCTAAATTCAACCGCCAGCAACCGGGACAGTGCCTATGGGGATCAGGAAAATGTTTTAAGTGTGGAGCCAGCGACCACATGTTAAAGGAATGCCCTCAGTGGACGCAGCCAACATAGGAGAAGGTATTCGCCATGCACGCTCCGGAGGCGAATCCAGACACGACACTGTTGACTGGTAATTTATGTAATTCAGTACAGTATTCAATTTTTGCCTTGCATGTTTGTTCTTGATTTTTGATTATTAGGATGCTAGTTGGCATTTTGGTGTCTTTCATTGCATAAGGTTTATGTTAGAATTTTTGGGATATAAGTTAGTGTGTTGTGCTAACATCTCTCAGGAAACATTTTCATAAAGAGATTAACCACGAAGGCCCTGATAGATTCAGGAGCCACTCACTCCTTTATCTCGGAGACATTCGCTCATCACTTGGACGTCAAGTCCATCGGCCTTGACGTGAACTACTCGGTGACAGTCCCATCAGGGGAAGAACTGTTAGCTACCAGCGTGGTCAGAGATATTGATCTAGAACTTCAGGGCCACCTAGTATATGCCGATCTGATAGTGTTGTCAATGCCAGAATTCGATATTATTTTGGGTATGGACTGGCTGACAAAGAACAGAGTTCTGATTGATTTTCAGAAAAGGTCAGTGTTGGTCAGACCGCTGGGCATGGAGCAGTTTCTATTTGAACCAGACAGATGGAGAAGTTTCCCTCGCATGATTTCTTGCATGCGGGCGAGAAGACTCATTTCGAAGGGGTGTCAGGCCTTCTTGGCCAGCATTATTTCAACACCTGACGTGCCCACTCCGTCTATATCTGAAGTACCAGTAATCAGAGATTTTCCTGACGTCTTTCCAGATGACGTCACAGGCCTTCCGCCAGAGAGACAGGTGGAGTTTGCCATTGATCTTATGCCAGGCACAGTGCCAATCTCTAAGGCACCGTACCGATTAGCTCCAGCTGAGATGATAGAACTCAAACAGCAGATTCAAGAGCTTCTGGACAAGGAATTAATTCGCCCTAGTTTCTCACCATGGGACGCACCAGTGCTCTTTGTGAAAAAGAAAGATGGGAGCATGAGATTGTGCATCGATTACCGGGAGCTGAACAAGGTAACGATCAAGAATAAATACCCATTTCCAAGGATCGAGGACTTGTTTGATCAGTTGCAGGGAGCTACACTGTTCTCTAAGATAGATCTCCGATCAGGGTATCATCAGCTGAAGGTGAAAGAGGCAGATGTTCATAAGACAGCCTTCAGGACCAGATATGGGCATTACGAGTTCTTGGTGATGCCATTTGGATTGACGAATGCTCCAGCAATATTCATGGACCTCAAGAACTGAGTATTTCAGCCTTACCTTGATCAGTTCGTCATAGTATTTATTGACGACATTCTCATTTACTCGAAGAGCTATGAGGAGCATAGCTAGCATTTGAAGAAAGTTTTGCAAGTTTTGCAGAATCGCAAACTGTTTGCGAAGTTTAGTAAATGTGAGTTTTGGTTGGAGAAGGTAGCCTTTTTGGGTCACATAGTGTCTAGCAGTGGGATTGAGGTGGATCCAGCGAAGGTGGTAGCCGTTAAGGTATGGGTTGAACCGAAGAATGCTTCAGAGATCCGCAGTTTTCTGGGTTTAGCTGGTTACTACCGTAAGTTTATTCAGGGATTTTCCTCAATAGCAGTGCCACTCACTTCACTGACCAAGAAGAATGCTAAGTTTGCGTGGAGTGATAAATGTCAGAAGAGCTTTGATACTTTGAAGCAAGCTCTTATTTCAGTGCCAGTGTTAGCCATGCCATTAGGGCAAGGAGATTTTGTGCTATACACTGATGCATCTAAGCTCGGGTTAGGCGCAGTGTTGATGAAGCATGGCCGGGCTATAGCTAATGCCTCCAGACAATTGAAGATGCATGAGAAGAACTACCCGACTCATGATCTTGAGTTAGCCGCCATTGTCTTTGCGTTGAAGATTTGGAGACACTACTTGTACGGTGAGAAATGCCAGATATTTACTGATCACAAGAGTCTCAAGTATTTCTTCACGCAGAAAAAACTGAATATGAGATAGATACGGTGGCTGGAGTTAGTAAAAGACTACGATTGCAAAATTAGCTACCATCCGGGAAAAGCTAATGTTGTCGCAGATGCCTTGAGCAGAAACGTGGCAGTTGTAGCACAGTTTTCAGTGCAGAGACCTCTTCAGTTTGAGATTCTGAGGTTT